>NW_012267246.1:10303279-10310334 GCF_000151885.1 Dipodomys ordii | reverse complement strand
CTGAAGAGCTGAGGGACAATGCCCAGGCCCAAAGCCGCGGCCCCTCCCACCCCGCTCGCTCTCGAGGCCCACATTCCGGCGCAGGGCGGGCGCGACCGTCCGTCCAACTCAGGGACAGCCTCGGTGCCGGGATGAACCATCTTCACGGGGGTGAGAGAAAGAGAGGAGCGGAATGGGAACCGCTGAGACCAGCACAAAACACCCCCTAGACGGAGACGTCCAGGCTAGAATACCATGAAATTCGCAAAGGTGTTTATATAAGATGCTACTTCCCTCAAAGAAACATACACGGAGACAAATACTACGGACTCACCCCTCTAGTTCCCAACTTGGACGCGTCCGCAATCAGCCTACTAGGCACCCGGGATTTATTTGCCGAGCAGACTTCTGGGATTTGGAGTCCCGGTGGATTCTGGGACTTGCTCCTTACTTGGGGGAGCCTTGCCTGCATTCTTGCTGCTGCCGGAGCCAGTGAGCGTGAGAATCCTGAGAGCAGCGCGGTTATCTGAGGGCATTGGAAGTCGCTAGGCTAGACTTTGTTCTCCGATGAATGCTCCACCTCAATGCATAAATCATCTAAATTATACAGTGCCTTTTTGGGTCACAAGATTTGATTACCTGCTCAGCATGGAAATAATTTAATAGTATGCAACTAATGTCTCAACAAATGCAATGGAGGAAGAAACTCGACTAGAAGACAGGATAGAAAACAGACTTTTCTTCCTCGCTGCCTTATCTTTGTCTCTACTGCAATTACATGAACAAGTGCACAATAAGTACTTAGCCAACCAGTCAATCCATTAGCATTTGTTCTCCCATGCTGGCTAACTAACCAAGGATTAAAAAGAATCTATTCTTATAATCTAGTTTATACTGCAGTTACAGATAACATGAATCCAGCCAATGTCCGTCCTGGTTCCAATTTATGCTAAAAGAGTTGGAACAAGCCAGCTTCCTTGCTACTCGGGAGGCTGAGATCTGAAGGATGGAGATTGAGGACAGCCTTAGCCTCTATCTCCAATTAGCCAGCAAAAAGTCACATAGGAGGTGTGGCTCAAGTGGTAGTTCATCAGCATAGCAATTAAGCATAGCAAGTACAAGGGCCTGAGTTCAAACCTCAGTACAGCACAGGAAAAAAAAAGAATTGGAATAATTAAAGAGATAACTTTAGTTATGGTTAACAAATTAGAAATGGGAGATTGTGTCATATGAGATATGTGTTACACTTATTTGTTATATTCACCATCTGCCACAAACTTGGATTATATTCTCTTAGTGAAAATGCCCATAGAATAAGTTGCTATCAGGTTTTGTTTTTGTTTTAGAAATCGAAGACATGCATGAACATGTTAAATATGGATCAAATTTTAATTAGGTTGCTAGAATCTTTGGTATGCTTGTACAAATTTAAGATTATTTGGTGCTCTAGAAAAATAAGTCACTTATTGGTGGCACATAGTGTAGCCCTAGTACCTTAGATCACAGTTTGAAGCTAGCCTGGGCATTAAAGTTCATGAGATCCCTTCTCAACTGGCAGCTGGGCTCCATGACACATCAGTTATCCTATTTAATCAAAGAGAACAGAACTTTTAAGGGTTTAAAGGAACTTGGTAAACTTTAGTTGTATCTTCAAGAAATATGGTATTCATTCTTCAGAATGAGCAGCTTGAAGAATATAGCTCAGTAGGCAAGGTGCTTATGCTGGTGGCTCTTGCCCATAGTCCAAGTTTCTTAGGAGGCTGAGGATTCCTTGAGGCCAGAAATTCATAAGCAGTTTGACAATGAACAAAAATACTCTGCCTCAATTTTTTAAAAAAAGTTTAGGGCCTGGGTCAGATTCCTAGCACCACAAAATAAAAGTAATAAAAAGAATTTTCAGCCAGGAGACAATGGCTCACACCTGTAATCCTAGCTAGCCAGGAGGCTGAAATCACAGGATCGAAGTTTGAAGCCAGTCTAAGCAGAAAAGACTGAAAGATTATATCTCCTATTAGCCAGGAAATAAAAAGGTGAACCAGAGAATGGCTCAAGAGGTGGAGCAGCAGTTATTAGCCAAAAAGCTGAGCAAACACTCTCCATATCTAGTGCTTGATGCAAAGATGTCTCTTCTTCCATTCCTCTATGCCTTCTGTAGAGTTGGCTGGTTAGACCTCGCTGCTATTTCTTTCTTTTTTTTTTTTTTGCCAGTCATGGGGCCTGAACTCTGGGTCTGGGCGCTGTCCCTCAGCTCTTCAGCTCAAGGCTAGCGCTCTACCACTGGAGCCACAGTGCCACTTCCGGCTTTTTCTGTTTATGTGGTGCTGAGGAATCGAACCCAGGGCCTCATGCTTGCAAGGCATGCACTCTACCGCTGAGCTACGTTCCCAGCCCCCCTCGCTGCTATTTCTATACACTCAGCTTACTTGTACCTAGTTTTTTCTTTGATCATATAATCTTCAGAATATTTTTTTCCAGAAAAGAAATATATTACAAAAAAAAAAAAGAGAAGAGCTGAGCAAGATCAAGGTCCTGAGTTTAAAGCACCAGTACCACCACAAAAAGAGAGAGAGAGGAGGAAGGGAGGAAGGAGGGAGGGAAGGAGGGAGGGAAAGGGAAGGAAGAAAGGAAGGAAGGAAGGAAAGAAGGAAGGAAGGAAAGAAGAAAGGAAGGAAGGAAGGAAGGAAGGAAAGAAGAAAAGAAGGAAGGAAGGAAAGAAGGAAGGATGGAAAGAAGGAAGGAAGGAAAAGAAGAATCTTCAGTTGCCTTAAAAAGAGAATCTTGGAGCTTTGTACCAATGGCTCACCCCTGTAATCCTGGCTACTCAGGAGGCTGGGATCTGAGAATTGCAGTTCAAAGCCAGCCCAAGCAGGAAAGTCTGTGAGACTCTTATCTCCAATAAACTAATCAGAAAAACCCAGAAGTGGTGCTGTGGCTCACGTGGCAGAGCGCTAGCCTTAAGTACAAAGAGGCTCAGGCAGAGTGCCCAGGTCCTGAATTCAAACCCCAAGATGGGTGAAAAATAAATAAATAAAATAAAATCCTTGGCCGGCACTGTGGCTCAGTGATACATTTCTTGTCTAAAGGCCTAAGGGTGGTCTGGGAAAGTGGCTCAGTGGTAGAGTGCTTGCCTTGCATGCATGAGGCCCTGGGTTCAATTCCTCAGTACCACATAAGCAGAAAAAGCCAGAAGTGGCACTGTGGCTCAAGTGGTAGAGTGCTAACCTTGAACTGAAGAGCTGAGGAACAGCACCCAGGCCCAGGCCCAGAACTCAGACCCCATGACCGGCAAAAAAAAAAAAAAAAAGGCCTAAGGGTTTGGGTTTGAGCCTCACAACTGAAAAAAAAAAAAAGAATTTTTACTTGATAAAGAATTTCTCTTAATGTAATTCTCCAAATTTAAGCTGTAAAATGTTCATACAAGGAAACATATAAAGGAAGACATTTGTTTTAAGGATCCACAGAGAAGTCCCTGTGCCCCCAAAACCTACCTAGGCTAAAAAAAAAAAAAATTAGGTGGAAGATGCCATACCTGTAATCTTAGCTACTCAGGAGGCTAAGATCTGAGGATCAGGGTTCAAAGCCTGCCCTAGCAAGAAAGTCTGTGAGACTCTTCTCCCCAGTTAACCACCCAAAAGCCAGAAGTACAGCTGTTGCTCAAATGGTGAGCACCAGTCTTGCTTGGCACCAGGACAACACAAAATCCAAAAAATAAAATAAAAGCAGCAGAAGAAGTGGGTGGAGGGGGAAAGGAAAAGCGATAGAAGGGTAAAATCGGTTGGAATACATTTGCAAACATATGTAGAAATGTAGCAAGTAAATCCCTCGTATAATTAAATGAGGCTAATTTTAAAAAGGCAAGACTGGAGGTAGGCCTCAAATAGTAGAGCACCTTCAGGCAAATGCAAAGCCCTAAGTTCAAACCTCAGTACTGACAGAAGGAAAAAAAAAGTAAAAAGTACACCTGTTCTAACGAAGTTTCCCTTATCCAATAGCTCACCCACCCAGCGTTGGCCTCTTTCACTAATGAAGTTCTCTCCCACATAGAAGTTCTCTCCTCTCCACATAGAAGTCCAGGTCATTTCTCCGCGGCCTCTGCCTAGTTCTTATCAGACTGAAGGTTTTTTTCTCATTGAATTTCTGCTGACCTTGAGTGAAATGAAACCATATCCTATTTTGGGCTATAGATGAATTAGGAGGAAATGTAGAACTCATTGTCTATAATGATTTCGGGCTGCCTTTCTCATACACAATGTCAAGGGGAAGGAAAATCCAAAAATAAAACTACCTATTAGTGCATCTGCTCCCTGGGCTTATCACTCTATGACTTAAGCACCAGATGGTTTGCTGAATTGGTATGGTTTTCTACTCTAGATAAGAATAAGAAATTATGAATTAAATCAGTCCAAGGCTATACACTAAGCCTTTTTTGATTTTTTTTTTGTGCTGGTACTAGGGCTTGAACTCAGAGCCTTGGCACTGTCCCTTAGCCTTTTCATTGAAACCTGGTGCTCTACTACTTGAGCCACTGCTTCACTTCTGGCTTTTTGGTGGTTAATTGGGGCTAAGTCTCATAGACTTTCTTACCCAGGCTAAATTTGAACCTCAAATCACTGAGCCTTTCGAAACAAGCTATCATTTTCACTTGATGCCTCAAAGAGAAAGATTTTTACTTACTTTCTGACATTTAAAAATAAAAATATTCATTAAATTGTAGGTATCCAATTATAGATTTCAATGATAGGCAATCAATTGTAGGCGTTGTAATATATTTTAGATAGTAAATATTATAAAAATGAACCCACAGTTTGTGTGTACTTAAATTCTAAAACAAAAAAATTTAACATGATGGGAACACCAAATGAGCAGAGCAGTCTTTGTTTTCTGCTTCCTTAATTTAACGCTATGACTTGAAAAGTTAGTTCTCAGACCTGTAATCCTAGCTAATCAGGAAGCAGAGATCTGAGGATCACTATTCCAAGCCATTTGGGGCAGATAAATTTGAGAGACTCTTATCTCCAATTGACTAGAAAAACAACAGCCATGGAGGCATGGCTGAAGTGGCAGAGTGCCAGCTTTGAGAGAAAAAAAGCTGAATGAGAATGTAAAGATCTGAGTATAGGCTCTGTACCAGCATAGACTCAAGAAGTATTGACATATCAAATAACAGTTAAGATATGTAATAAGCTGGGTACTGGTGGCTCACACCCATAATCCTAGCTACTTGAGGCTGAGATCGGAGGATCAAGGTTCAAAGCCAGCTCTGGCAAGAAAGTCTTTGAGAATCTTATCTCTAATTAATCACCAGAAAACAGGAAGTGGTACTGTGGCTCAAGTGGTAGAGAGCTCGCCTTGAGCTGAAGAGCTGAGGGACAATGCCCAGGCCCAAAGTTCAAGCCCCATCTCACACACACACACACACACACACACACACACACACAAATGTAACCATCCAAAGCAAAAGAACAAACCAAACAAATAGCTAATTTTATGGAAGAGCACATAAGATCTGTAGAAATACAGAAAAGGAGTAATATACAACTATGTTAAAGAAAATGTTTTCCTTAACTCTCTGGTAACACCTTAGAAGAAGCTCAGTATGGTATGAAACAGAAGCAGTTGTCTTTCATCTAGGAAGGAGTTTCATCAGGACTGAAAAAGAATATATCTTATCAAGAACTAACTGAAATAAAATTACTTGACAATTTGTATTAGTCAGAATGGAATTTCAAAGACAGCAAAGACCTTCTTTACCTCCGATAGGCTACATATGCAGTTGGTCAGCTTTTCAAGGTGTGCGATTCATCTCTGGACAATAAAAGGATGGATTAGCTCCAAGATCTAGTCCAATTTTAGGGATGTAAAACCCCTTGGAACTTTTGATTTGACAAATATACCCAGTTGTCAGCTTCACATACAAACAAACCTTTCCTAGCACCTAGCAGGGCCTACGACTTATTTTTTTTAATTGGTTGATATTAGAAATCCCCAATTAGCTTTTTATTGATAGACTATGTTTGTTGAGGGTGTCTTTTTGTTGTTGTTGTTGTTGTTGTTGCTTGTGGGGCTTGAACTCTGGGGCCTGGGTGCTATCCCTGGACTCTTCAGCTCAAGGCAAGTGCTCTACCATTTGAGCCACAGTGCCATCTCTGGGTTTCTGGTGGTTAACTGGAGATAACAGTCTCACAGACTTTCCTTCCCCAGCTGGCTTTGAACCTTGATCCTCAGATCTCAGCCTCCTGAGTAGCTAGGATTACAGGCATGAGCCGCTGGGGGCCGGCTTGTTGAGGGTGTCTTAGGTCATAGTTTTGTGCTGGACATGAAGGGAAGAAAACAAAATCCTTGCCCTCAAGAGCTCAGTAAAGAGCAGTGTGAATATTTGTTTTAAGAAACATGATAAGGTCAAGATAACTGATAAAGAATAATTTTTCTAGCCGAGCGCTGGTGGCTCACGCCTGTAATCCTAGCTACTCAGGAGGCTGAGATCTGAGGATCATGGTTCAAAGCCAGCCTGAGCAGGAAAGACAGTGAGACTCCTATCTCCAATAAACCACCAGAAAACTGGAAGTGGTGCTGTAGCTCAAGTGGTAGAGCACTCGCCTTGAGCTGAAGAGCTGAGGGACAGCGCCCAGGCCCAGAGTTCAAGCCCCATGACCGACAAAAAAAAAAAAAGAATAATTTTTCTGTTGTTCTCAACAAACAATATGGACACAATTGAATATTCACATTCAAAAGAGCAAAGCTAGCCAGGTGCCCGGTGGCGCACTCCTGTAATCCTAGCTACTTAGGAGGCTGAGATCTGAGGATCTGGGTTTAAAACCAGCCGGGGCAGGAAAGTCCATAAGACTCTACTTTCCAATAAACTACTAGAAAACCGGAAGTGATGCTGTAGCTCAAGTGGTGGAGTGCTCTCCTTGAGCTGAAGAGCTGAGGGACAGCACCCAGGCCCAGAGTTCAAGCCCCACAACTGGGGAAAAAAAAAAAAACAAAAAACAAAGGAGCGAAGCTTAAAGATTTAAATATAAGAGCTTCAATTGTTAAACATTTAGAAAATATAGCAAATCTTTATAACCTTGAAG
>NW_012267246.1:10240303-10301679 GCF_000151885.1 Dipodomys ordii | reverse complement strand
GACCAACCAAAAAAACAACAACAAAAATAAAAACCTTTAGCTAGATTGGCTATAATAAAAAGGCAGAAGCCAGGCACCAGTGGTGTATGACTGTAATTCTTGTTACTTAGAAGGCTGAGATCTGAGGATTGCAATTCAAATAGCCAGAAGTGAAGTTATGGCTCAAGTAGTCGAGCGCTAGCTTTGAGCAAAAAAGCTCAGGGACAGCACCTAGGCTCTGAGTTCAAGCCCCAGGATTTACACATACTTACATACTCACAAAAAAGGCAAAGATTTAATGATCAATTATATGTCAATAGAGCTGGAGATAGATAATAACAAGGGTTACTTGTTGTTCAGAAATTTGAACTCATATTCCTTATTGATGGAGTATAAATTATTGGGAGAGTGCAAAGGGTAAAATTGATTTGGAGCCCAGTTTGACAGTTCTTTAAGATATTAAACATAGAGTTGCTATGTAACCAACAAATTCAACTGCTGGGTGTATATTTTCAGACCATTTTCTGTAGCTGTAACAAAACACCTGAGCCTAGGTAATTGATAGTTTATTTGGTTCATAGTTCCAAAGACTGACCAGTCTAAGAATATGGTGTTGAGATCAGACAAGGTCCTTGTTTCTGCATCATAATGTGATAGAGGGCATCATATAGTGAAACAGAGCAAGTCCATGCTTAGATCTCTCCCTCTTCTCATGGGAACACTGACCATATGACCTAATCCTAATCAGGCTCTACTTCTCAATGCTATTAACATATGAAGTTGAGGATAAAGAACTTTTAGGAGAGACATTCAAACAACAGCAATACTCAAGGAAATTAAAAATATACAAACTGAGAGATATGAGGATCACAGTGCAAAGCCAGCCCAGAAAAGAAACTCTGTGAAACTCTTATCTACAATTAACCACCAGAAAACAAGAAGTGGTGCTGTGGCTCAAGTGATAGAATGCTAGCCTTGAGCTGGAGAGCTGAGGGACAGCGCCCAGGCCTAGAGTTCAAGTCTCACAACTGACCAAAAAACAAAAGGACCTTTTATTTGTGGATATTAAGGTCTAAACTTTCTATAATTGTTCACAGTATTCATAATTGCCACAAAACAATATTTTTCTTTTGATTTTTAAAGCTGTAAAAAAAAAAAGGCCTAGGAATGTAGCTTAGTGATAGAGTGCTTGCCTGGGTTCGATTCCTCAGTACACTTAAACAGAAAGAGCTGGAAATGGTGCTGTGGCTCAAGTGGTAGAGTGCTAGCCTTGCGCAAACAAAGCCCAGGCCTTGGATTTGAGCCTTGGGGCTGTCAAAAAATTATCAAAAAATGCAAAAATGAAATAGCTTGGTGGCTATTCAAAGACAAGTGGCAGGTGAGATCTGGCCTATGGGCTGATCTTGAATCCATATCAGTGCTTGCTAGGACTATCTGTAATAGTGGTAGAGTTCTAATATGCATTGTCTTATACAGTAACCGTAGGTACAGACAGCCAAGGAGCCCCTGACATAGGATTGATGCAATGAAGAATCTAAGTTTTAATTTCTCAGCTCACTGAATATTTACGATTATAGGGCACATCACTGTGCCTGGGTTGAAACTAAATCCTGTTCTCTCTTCCCCTTCCCTGACTTCCCTTTATAGCTGTGTGAAGTCAGGGCCTGTTAATCTTTCAGCTTGCTTGTTCAGAAGGCATTCTACCACTTGGGCTATACCTCCAACCTTGCTTTTTTGCTGGCTATTTTGGAGATGAAGTCTCTTGGACTTTTCTACTGGGGTCAGCTTTGATTCTCCAGGTCTCAGCCTCCTGAGTAGCTAGGATTGTGTGTGTGAGCCATGGATGCCTGGTTTTAGAACTAAAACTTTTAGATTAAGTCTTCTTTCCATTCTTGTTGGGACAAATTAAATGTTTCTAAAGAGTGATACTGGTCTAATTTGACCTAATATGTGCTCTCTTCTGTGGCTTGAACTCAGGGCCTGGGTACTATCTCTGAGCTTCTTTTTTAAGTGGTAGCACTTAAGCCATAGTGCTGCTTCCTTCTTTTTCTATTTATGTGATATTGAGGAATTGAACCCAGAGCTTCATGAATGCTAGGCAAATGCTCTACCACTAAGCCACATTCCCAGCCCTACACAACCACTTTTAAAGCCAATCTTCATATTGCCACTACAAGGACATAAATTTTCTATGTTTATCCAGGGAAAAGTATAATATTCAGGGAAAGGGATAAAAGAGAGCAATTTTGGCTGAAAGAAAAAATAAAAACATTATTATTTCATACTGATACTAGAGCTTCAACTCCCAACTTTGCTTGCCTGCTATGTTTCTCTTTCCCTCAGTCATGGCTGAGGGCTCTAACATGCTTGAGCCACTTCTTGCTTTGTGATAGTTAGGGAAACTGAAGGTAAGAGTCTGGGAATTGTTTGTTGGCTGGCTCAGTATCATGATTCTCAGGTCTCAGCCTCCTGAGGAGGTTTGCTCCCCTAACATCTTGTTTTTAAGCATTTATTGTTTTTTGGTTTATATTTTTGGTTTTTGTCGTAGTGAGGCTTGAATTCAGGACCTCTCTTTCTGCTCAAGGCTAGCCTCTACCACTTTGAGCCACAGTTCCACTTTCAGTTTTGTTTTGTTTTGGAGTGGTTAATTGGAGGTAAGAGTCATACAGAAGCTTTTATGCTCGGAGTTGCTTAAACTGCAATACTCAGATCTCAGCCTCCGGAATAACTAGGATGATAAGCATAAGGACCAGGGGCTGGCTTGGTTTTGGTTTTGAGTGTCTTTCCCAGTGAATTCTAGGAGTAAATATAAGAAAGGAAGGGCACTGCAATCAGATAGGATAGTTCTTAGAAAACCAACAACAACATTATCAGATAGGAAAAGGAGGTAAAGGATAGCTAAAGCCCACACATAGGGGAAGTGCTGGTCTCCTTAAACATATCTTGGAACAAGATTTGTAATTTTAAGAATATTTCTCTTTCAACCACACTATACTTTTTTTTTTTTTTTTTTTGGCCGTGGAGCTTGAACTCTGGGCCTGGGTGTTGTCCCTCAGCTCTTCACTTCAAGGCGAGCACTCTACTTGAGCCACAGTACAATTTCCAGTTTTCAGGTGGTTAATTGGAGACAAGAGTCTCAGGGACTTTTCTGCTTGGGTTGGCTTTGAACCTTGATTCTCAGATCTCAGCTTCCTGAGTAGCTAGGATTACAGGCATGAGCCACTGGTGCCGGGCTATACTTTAAGATATATTTATATCACTACATTTTTTTTTTCAAGTGATGCTTGAGGCTTGGCCTCAGCATTGTCCCTTGGCTTGTTCACTCAAGGATGGCACTCTATCACTTGAATCACAGCTCCGCTTCCAGATTTTTGCTGGTTAATTGCAAGTAAGTCTCACAACCTTTTCTCTCCTGGCTGGTTTTGAACCTTGATCTTCAGAGCTCAGCTTCCTGAAGTTAAGATTACAAGCATGAGCCACCTGTGCGGGAGTCATTTTACTCTGTCTCATACCATCTCAAAAGGGTTGGTAAACATACAGTAAACTAGCATTTCGATGGCTGTTTCTGATAATTCCAATTAAATTTGCCATCCCTACTAAGTACACAGTCAAACTTGCGTGGAAGACACGGACGCCTGTTTGGCCACCTGCCCGGGAGGTGACACTACCTCTAAGCGGGGGAAGACTGCAGACTCGAACCTTCAAAATCGGGGCGCCCCGGACAGCTACCCCAATAAGCACGGGCCGGGCATTTCCTTCCCTGAGAGCATTTCCCTTCAAGGCACTCTGAACAGAACAGAACTTTTTACTTATTGGTAAAAAGGAAAAGAGGGCTTGAGGACCAGCCACCACTACCGAGGTCGGACCGAGCCCAGTCTCTCCCCGCTGGAGCGAGGGCGGGGATGGGCTGTGATTGGCAAACTAGATCCCACGTGACCTGGTCCCGCCCCACCCCCTCCGCGCGCAGCCGGGGGACGCATGCGCAACCCCTGTTAGTGATGGAGGAGAGAAGATGGCGGAAGCGGAGTGAGTGGCTTGCGGGTGACTGATGTCGTACTCGTGAGGGCGGGGGGGGGGGCGCTGGGGGGAACTGGCGGGAGCCGCGACACGTCCCCTTGAGGGAGAGGTCAGGCCTGCTTCGTGGTGGTGCTGGGAGAGACTCGAGAGCCACTTGGCGGTGGAGGAGCCCGCCCGGTGCGGTGAACCCTCTTGGCGGGTGCGCCCCCCTCCGCGGTCTGGTCCGGGATCGGCTGGGCCCGGCGCTCAGCGGCACCTCCGGGGGCCGGGCCGCCGGGGCCTGGCCGGGCAGCAGCCTGGGTGGGCCGCTCAGGCGCTGTCATCGCAGCCAGGGCCTGTGGAGGCCGGGCGGGCCCGGTGGGAAGCGAGGCCGAGGCCTCCGCCGCGCTCCGCTCACTCCAGCCGGGCGTGGGCCGGGCGACGCCCCGCTTCTCAGCCGGGGGCCCCCAATGCCCGGCTGCCAGCCCCCTTCGGCGGGGGGGACCCCGAGATCCGGCTGTCCTCTCCCTCCGGAGGGGCGGGGGCCCCGAGACCCGGCTGCCCCCCCCCCGTCCGGCGGGGCTGAGGGGGAGGCGGCCCTGTGCTGAACTGAGAGTCGCGCGGGCAGCGCTGTGGAGGCCTCGGGAGCACTCGGGAGCGCTCCGCGGGGAAGGATCTGATTTCCGTGGCCTCGGGCTGCAGCGCTGCGGACGCCTGCCGCGGGGCCTCGTTCTGGTCTGGCTCACCTAGGGACTCTGAAAAGTCACCGTTTTCCTGGGTAGGCCCCTTATGTACGGCCAGCGGTATTTTGCTAGTATTTAATTAATCAGTGGAATTGCCAGAAATTGTGCCCTTTTTGTGCCAGGCCTCGGAGTGGAACGTGATGTTTTTGTCCAGTTGCACGCACCAACGTTTAGACTTCATGGCTAGATTTTCTCTGTGACCGTGTTTCGGTAGAAGTTAGGACCGCTTACTTAAACATAGTGTTTGGCTTCGAGGACAAACGGACCAGAATTTAAGCTGATACTTGGCACGCCACTGGCATGTGGTGCCGAAGTGTTTTGACAGGCAGTACTTTGGTAAAAAGTTGGTCCTATCTACTACTGATTCTCCATATTGGACAGTTAATGTACAAGACTGTGATTTAGTGATTGGAAGGCAGTTTGAAAAAATAGCAGTAAAGCATTACAAATGTCTGGTTTACTTTCTAAAAAAAAAAAAAGTGAAGAATCTGCCCCCTTTTCCCCCCTTTGATTTGCATCTTACAAATTGGGGCTGTGAAGCCCAGGTGATGGTGCACACCTGTAAACCCTAGCACTCAGGGAGGCTGAGACTGGAGGATCTAGTCATAAAGTAAGACCCTGTCTCAAAACAAAATGGATATTTTTACATTTGGCTTCCCAGAGGCTTCCCCCCGCCAAAAAAATATATTTTTTGGGTCCGGTTGTGGGGTCTGGGCGCTGTCCCTCAGCTCTTCAGCTCAAGGCTAGCACTCTACCACTTGAACCACAGCGCCACTTTCGGCATTTTTCTTTTTGCTTGTGTGGTGCTGAGGAATCGAACCCAGGGCTTCATGCATGCAAGGCAAGCGCTCTACCACTGAGCCATCTTCCCAGCCCCCCAAAAATATTTTTTAAAGCCCATGAAAGGAATAGTTCATGCCTGCCTAGTCGTTCCTCCCTCCAAAATACAAAATGTACTTCTGTTTTTGTCAGTGCTGCCAATGTGAGGTGAATCAAGATGTGTTTGTCAGAAAAGACCCCTCAGAGAAGGTGTAACCAATGGGTATTTCTGACCCTATAAGAACTAGTTTCAGTCTGGTGCCAGTGGCTCATGCCTGTAATCCTAGCTACTCGGCAGGTTGAAATTTGAGGATTATGTTTGAAACCAGTCCAAGAACAGGGCAGAGTGGGAGGGAGTCCCCCTAAGACTTCTTGTTGGGCAGGGGGCATGAACTCTGGGCCTGGACGCAGTCTCTCAGCTCTTCAGCTCAAGGTGAGCGCTCTACCACCTGAGCCACAGGGCCACTTCCGGTTTTATGGTGGTTAATTGGACATGAGTCTCGTGGACTTCCCTGCCCTGGCTGTCTTAGAACAGCGATCCTCAGCAATCCTGAGTAGCTAGGATGACAGGCGTGAGTCACCCGGCCCGGCCCCTTGAGACACATCTGTAATTAAGGGCTCAAAAAGCTAGAAGTGGAGCTGTGGCTCAAAGTGGTAGAAAGCTCAAGGATATCACCAGGCCTTGCATTTAAGCCCCACAACCCTCCACCCCCCAAAAAAAGTTTATAACAATATTGAAGCCATTATGGTTGGCTTTAAATGTATGAATTTATTAAAATATTAGATTCTTTATTGGGCAAAATTTTATACCACAAAGTAAGATTGTAATTTTGGAAAGTTAAGATCAGAAAGTCTGCTACAGAAATGTACTGTCTGTACATGAGGAAAATGACCTAATTATGCGTCTTTCAAGTTTTCGGGTAAATTTTTGCACAAATATGTGAGGTTCTGCTCTTAGTCCCTCAGGTGCACTAATCTGCCCATAAGCAAAACTCACTTATTAGAAGTAGACTGATAAAAAGCCATATGTAAGTTAATTAATTTTTTGCTATTTAAGTTAACAAAAATTTTTTTAACTTAATTTAATTTTATTTGTGAACATACTGTACAGAGGGGTTACAATTGCATGGGCAGGATAATGTGTACATTTCTTACCAAGCATTGCATCCTCCTCCTTTGTTTACCCTTCACATCCCTTCCCAGCCTCCCCCCTCCCCCAATCTCAATCCTTCTCCTCCCCCCACCGACGTTGTAAAGTTCGTTTTGGACATGACAACTTGTACTTCTCATTGTTGCAACAGGTCCACCTGTATCCTTAAACAACTGGTTTTTCCCCATCTCCTCCACAAGTTATACTGACATCAAAATAGTGAAAGCAGGGGTTATACTGTGGGGGAGGGACATACAAAGCAACAAAGGATAATCTTATAAATGCATTAGAAACACATGCATGAAAGAAAAAAACATTAAAATACATATCTAAGGGTTCATTTTCCTGACATCACATTATCTGACCTTTTCCGCTTGACTCATACATCTACTAGATATTACAAATAAGGGAAACCATGGGACCTATGTTTCTTTGGGCCTGGCTTACTTACTTAATATAATTTTTTCCAAATTTTTCCATTTCCTAAAAAATGGGGCAATGTCATTCTTTCTGATGGAGGCATAGAATTCCATTGTGTATATATACCACATTTTCTTGATCCATTCATCTACTGAGGGGCATCTGGGTTGGTTCCATATCTTAGCTATGGTAAATAATGCTGCAATAAACATTGTTGTGCTGGTAGCTTTAGTGTGGTCTAAGTTAACAAAATTTTTTTATGTGTGTGTCCTGTGGCCTGGATACTGTTCCTGAGGCTTTTTTGCTCAAGGTTAGTTCTTTACCACGTGAGCCACAGTTCTGCTTCTGGCTTTTTTGGTGGTTAGAGATAAGAGTTGCACATACTTTCCTTCTTGGCCTGGCTTGGAATCAAGATCTTCAGATCTCAGCCTTCTGAGTAGCTAGGATTACTGGTATTAGCCACACTGATGCCTGTCTCAATTCTTTTATTTATTTATTTATTTTTATTTATTTATTTTTTGGGTCTGGTCGTGGGGTCTGAACTCTGGGCCTGGGCGCTGTCCCTCAGCTCTTCAGCTCAAGGCTAGCGTTCCACCACTTGAGCCACAGCACCACTTCCGGCTTTTTTCTTTTTGCTTATGGGTGCTGAGGAATCGAACTCAGGGCTTCATGCATGTAAGGCAAGTTCTTTACCACTGAGCCACCTTCCCAGCCCCTGTCTCAATTCTTTTAAAGGAATGATGTTGCTTTCCTGGGTAGTTTAGTGTTTTCTTACCATCTGGTTCGTTTTCAAATTCCTCTTCATCCAGTAATACAAAATAAGCTGCAAGCTAGACTTTATCTAAGTTATGTGTCCCTGAGTTATCTGTACTAATCATTTGAACTGGTTTATTAGATATTAGCTACTAAACATTCTCTATATGTATGTGAAGTATTTTTTCCTTAAAATGTTTTTGATGACAGTATGTTTTTGATGACAGTGTGGTAGTTGTGTTTTATAAAGGCCTTCTTAGGAATTTAGACACTGATTATTTCTTTTCTTTTTCTTCTTTTTTTTTGGGGGGGGTGGGTCCGGTCATGGGGCCTGAACTCTGGGCCTGGGCTCTGTCCCTCAGCTCTTCAGCTCAAGGCTAGCACTCTACCACTTGAGCCACAGCACCACTTCCGGTTTTTTTTTTTGCTTATATGGTGCTGAGAAATCGAACCCAGGGCCTCAGGCATGCAAGGCAAGCGCTCTATCACTGAGCCACCCTCCCAGCCCCATAGACACTGATTATTTCTTTGGACTGAATTTGTATGTGTGTGAGGGGTACTAGGTTTGAATTCAGGGCCTTATACTTGCTACACAAATGCTCTACCACTTGACTCACATTCCTTTTGCATTATATTTTTAATAGGGATTTGTGTGTGTTTCAAAGCTGGCCTGGACTAAAGTCTGCCTATTTATGCTTTTCACATATATAGGATGACAGACATGCATCACTTATTCCAGCTATTGATTTAGATAGGGTCTTGTTTTACCCTTAGGCTGGCCTCAAACTCCAATCTTCCCAATCTTTGCCTGGAATTAATAAGGATAAGCAACCTGTGTTTGACCTTAGAATGAATATTTTTTTAAAACTCATAGTGCTTTTACCAATACAAATAATTTGTGTTATCTGCCAGATTTAAGGACCACAGTACAACTATGGATAGTGAACCAAACCCTGGAGCATCTTCTGTGTCAACAACAGCCAGTAGCACCACTACCACCACCATCACCACGTCCTCATCACGAATGCAGCAGCCACAGATTTCTGTATACAGTGGTTCGGACCGACATGCTGTACAGGTATTCAGCTATAATGATGGGTGGGTTAAAACTTAGGATGTCATACTACTTTTTTGCCTAAGCAAGATGTATGTATTGGTTCATATTCTCAAGCATAAAGTTAGAATTGATAATATTTGATGATGAGGTAGGTCAGTGATAGAGTACTTACCCTTGAATGAGCAAGTCCCTGGGTTCAATATCAAGGACTGTCAAAAAAAGAAAATAAAATTTCTGAAGATCTCAATCAACAAAGTTATTTAATAATCATAGTTATTATTTAATAATCATGTGAGAGGTATATGGCTTTAACTTTTGGGGACTTTTTTTTTTTGAGTCCTTCCCAGCTCACTTTTGGGGATATTTTTGTAGTTGAGCCCAAAATATACACAAATATTTTCAGGTCTGTAAATGTGTTGAGTTTTATTTCAGATATAGGTGGCCTAGGACCTATACGCAGGAGGATGCATTGTACAGCTCTTAGGAACAGTGATAGAAAAGGAACCTAATGATCACTTAGTTGAGAAAGTAAATTTACTAAGTTGAACTTTATAAAAATGGAGGCAATACAGTGTTACATATAAAGGGCATGAGCATTGGTGGTGTGATATGCTGCTTGAATTTCTTTTTTGTTATCATTAATATCTCTGGTATACTCTTCTTGAGTTTCAAGAAATAGTAAAATGAGGATATGACTTTCTACATTCCAAGTTACTATAGGGGTGTGATGACATATCTAGGACCTTGTGGGGTACCCAGTGACCATTGTAGGTACCTAATAAACAGTGATAGTATGAAATAAACAAATGCTATGTGTCAGCACTTACATGCTTTATGTGGATTTTTTAAATCCTTACCACACTTATATAAAGAATTATGATTTCCAGGGACTGGGACAATGGCTCAGTGGTAGAGTGCTTACCTCCCATGCATGAGGCCCTGGGTTCGATTCCCCAGTACCACATAAGTGAAAAAAGCCAGAAGTGGTGCTGTGGCTCAAGTGAGCTGAAGAGCTGAGGGAGAGTTCAGACCCCAGGACTAACAAAAAAAGAATTATGATTTCCATCTTGCAAATGGGAAAACCCAGTGTTTTAAATAATGTAACTTTTCTAAACTTTGGTAGTAGGTTCTCTAACTTTACTTAGGGTTTATACCTTAACCATTTTGTGAGTTCTTGTTTTTTCTCTTATGCCATTTGCTTTCTTTAAGATCCTTGTAATTGCATTCTTTTAGCCCCTCCTTTCTCCCCTCCTCTCCTTTTATCTTCTTTTCTCCTCCTTTTTCCTCCCCTCTCACCCTTCTTTTTTCTTGCAGTGTTGAGGATCAAGCCCAGGGGTGTGTGTGCAAGCGCACGTGTGTGTGTGCGCGCATGTGTGTGTGTGATGTGTGTATATGTGTATGTGTGTACATGTTAGGCAAACTTTCTGCTGAACCGCTTCCCTGTCCTCTCATAATTGCTTTCTTACCTGTTAGGATACAGTCTTCCATGATAGATATCCCAGTGTAATGACTACTTGCATGGTTTAGGATTTCCTATTCTGAAATCATTATAGAATTGTTGGGGAACCAGCCAGCTCAGCAGAAATTCAAACTGGAATGCAGTGGGCTTTTAATGTCTTGTCTTTGCTGAGGCAACTGATACAGAAAGACTATCTAGATCTCTGAGCATATAGATGAGGTGATACTTTAATAGATTATTTTATTCTCTAATTTCACTTAAGTTGCATATGTTAACACAAATGTATTAGACATGTGAAGATCTAGTTGTTTCTCACCAGTAGCTCTGACTAGTTTTTATGATATCATTGGATTTTTTTTTTTTTTTTGGGTCCGGTCGTGGGCCTGGGCGCTGTCCCTCATCTCTTCAGCTCAAGGCTAGCGCTCTACCACTTGAGCCACAGTGCCATTTCTGGCTTTTTTTCTGCTTATGTGGTGCTGAGGAATGGAACCCAGGGCCTCATGCATGCAAGGCAAGCGCTCTACCACTGAGCCACCTTCCCAGACCTGGATTATCTATCTTAAAATGCAGTTAAACCAATATGTATTGAATTACTAAGTAGTTCTTTAATCTTTCAGCTGCCTTTTTCAGTCCAGTGAATTTCCTTTACCCTCTTGTTCTTGTTTTTTTTTGGGGGGGGGTTCCGGTCGTGGGGCCTGAACTCTGGGCCTGAGCGCTGTCCCTCAGCTCAAGGCTAGCACTCTACCACTTGAGCCACAGTGCTACTTCCGGCTTTTTTCTTTTTGTTTATGTGGTGCTGAGGAATCGAACCCAGGGCCTCAGGCATGCAAGGCAAGCGCTCTACCACTGAGCCACTTCCCAGCCCCTACCCTCTTGTTCTTAAAGAGCAAGGGTGGAGATTTTTTTTTTCTGCCAAGGGCCATTTGGGTATTGATAATATTGTTTGAGGCCATACACAATTATTAATATAGGCAGATGGCCATAGCAAATAATGAGAACCAGATGTTTCTGTCATGTTATGTACCAAATGATTTTGAGGTCCTTATTTGGCCTTAGGTAGTCCTTGAGCTGTTCCCTACTCTAGCTAGTGAAACTAAATAAGAACAATGTGTTTTTTTACTTGTATTTACTCAATACCAAGAATATAATATTGAGTAGTAATAAATTACTGTACTTTGACAAAAATATGTATCCAATAGATTGTTATTTTCACTTGATTCTTAGAATTTTATTATGAAATTAGAAGAACAAATGTAGATTTATATGACCCAAAAGATACATTATTGTAATTCTGAATGACTTAATCCTTGGCCTGTAGTTTTCTACAGCAAGGGATCAAAAGTTTACATTGATTTTTTTTTTTTCTTCTGGTTTTGGGGTCTGAACTCAGGGCCTGGGTTCTGTCCCTGAGCCTCTTTGCTAAAGGGTAGTACTTTATCACTTGAGCCACAGCAGCACTTTTTGCTTTTTTTTTTTTTTTTTTCTGTTTATGTGGTCCTGAGGAACTGAATCCAGGGCTTCATGTGTGTACTCTACTACTAAGCCACATTCCCAGCCCTACATTGATTTTTGTGACATGAGTTGTGGCAGAAATAATTTACAGATGGAGAAATGAGATACGAGTATATGTTAGTATGTAAACGATTACTCATGGAAATGTGCTTTCTTGAAAGTTGGATAAATGGGAGCTGGGAAGGTGTCTCAGTGGTAGAGTGCTTGCCTTGTATGCATGAGGCCCTGGGTTTAGTTCCTCAGTACCACAGTGGCTCTGTGGTAGAGAACTAGCCTTAAGCTGAAGAGCTCAGGGTCAGTGCACAGGCCCAGAGTTCAGGCCCATGACCAACAAAAAAAGGAAAAAAAAAAGGAAAAAAAAGGAAGTTGGATAAATGGGTTCATGACTTTATGGTTTCATGTATCCTAGTTTATACCCACAAGCTAAAGGACTATGGTGGTTAATTTATGACAACTTTGAAAACTGTGGTTTGATTCAGAGGTAAGGATTCGATGCTGTTTCAAAGTTCAGTGGTCATGATGAAACTAAGATGTGACTACAGAGGACTGATATTAAACTTAGCTTTTCAACAGCTAAGTTTCTGGTTTTGTTAAAATACTTGATTGGTATACTTCTGTACTTAAGACTTTTTAGGCTCTCATTTTACATGTTGCTAGTATTCACTGTAATTCACTATTTGTTTTTGTGGTACTCAGGGTCTTGCACTTGTTAGGCAGATACCCTACTGCTGTGCCACATCTCTAGCCCTGTTTCTTCATTTTTTATATTTTTAAAACCTAATTTACCTTATTGTTATTATAGAGGTGATTACTGAGGGATTATAGTTATGTGAATCAGGTAAAGAATACATTTCCTTTCATAGAGTTGTCTTCTGTTCCCTCATTCTCTCCTACTCCCTTTCTTCCATCTCCACTCCTGAATTGTATAGTTTACTTTCATCAGTGTCCAATGAGCTCCACTACTGCACTTCTTCATCCTTTTTCTCTCAAGTTCTGTGCCTTGCTCCCACCCTCCCGAGATATACATGTGACTACACCATACATAGGTAAAGAAGATAGAATCATCAAAAACTAAAAACTTAAAAAAATCTTTGTTTCCATATTTTGGAACTTGTTTTAGTATGTATATTATTCTATATAAATATGAAGAAGCATTTAGGATTGTGCCTTTGTTTCTCTCTTAAGAGTAGCTAGAATCCTGTATAATTTTCCATACTCCAATGCATTTTAGATTGGTTATTTATTTATTTTTTTGTCTGTCATGGGGCTTGAACTCTGGGCCTGGGGGCTGTCCCTCAGCTCTTCAGCTCAAGGCGAGCGCTCTACTACTTGAGCCATAGCACCACTTCCGGTTTTCTGGTGGTTTATTGGAGATAGGAGTCTCATGCACTTTCCTGCCTGGGCTGGCTTTGAACCGGTATCCTCAGATCTCAGCCTCCTGAGTAGCTAGGATTACAGGTGTGAGCCACCGGCACCTGGCTAGATTGGTTATTTTTTTAAAGATAGGGTATTATTTCTTTCCAGGCCTAAGCCTGAACTGTGATGTGTCTATTTTAAGCTTCACATTGTGACTTGGACTACAGATGGACATTACATTTATCCCTCTGTTGCATTGGAGAGTCTTGCGGATTTTTCTGTCAGACTGGCATTGAACTGTGATTCTCCTATTTGTTATCTTCCCAAGTAGATAGGATTGCATGCCCAGCTGCAAATAGCAATTAAATTTTTAAAAAATTTTATTGTTTTTATAAAGGTGATATGCAGAGGGGGATTATGGTTACAGAAGTCAGATAATGAATACACCTCATTTTGGACAATGTCATCCTTTCCCTTGCAGTTTTTTCCCTCCTGTCCCTACTCACAAGTTGTTAGTTCATTTTCAACATAGTGTCTAGTGAGTACCACTGCTACTTTGTCCCTCCATTTCTGTAAGTAGCATTTTTTAGGAGTAATTTTATTTTCTTTCACTACAAGTTTTATTCCTGCGTGTAAATAATTAAAACCTGGAATCTGACACTTAAAATAATAAAAATTGTCTAGTAATTTCTAAAGGAAAATAACTTGTAGTAGACGGTGTGATAAATGTTGTAGTTTGTAATGACTACATGACAAAAGTATTCCTAACCATACCTATGCCCTGAATTTTACCAAGTTTCAGCCAGAAGATTATACTAACTGAAATTCAGTGCACTAACAGCATACTATAGGAGGACTTATTTTTTCTTTTTCTTTGTGTTGATCGTGGGGCTTGGAGATGAGTCTGATGGAAGTTGGGTGCAAGTGGCTCACACCTATAATCCTAGCTACTCAGAAGTTTTGAGATCTGAGTATCACAGTTTGAAACCATCCCTGGCAGAAAAGTCTCTCTGGGACTCAGATTAACCACAAGAAAACCTGAATTGGAGATGTGGCTTAAAAGTGATAGAGTGCTAGCTAACCTTGAGCAAAAGAGCTCAAAGACATTGCCCAGGCCCGGAGTTCAAGCCTCGCAACTGAAAAAAAAAAAAAAAGACTCATGGACTTTCCTACCTGTGCTGACTTTGAACCACAGTCCTCAGCTCTCAGCCTCCTCAGTAGCTAGGATTACAGACATGAGCTACTAGTGACCAGCTGACTTATTTTCTTAGTTAGTGGAAGTATTCTTTTTCTTTTTTCGGTCGTGGGGCTTGAATTCTGGGCCTGGGCACTGCCCCTGTGCTCTTCAGCTCAAGGCGAGTGCTCTACTGCTTGAGCCTCAGCGTCACTTCCAGTTTTCTAGTGGTTTATTGGAGATAAGTTTCACAGATTTACCTGCCGGGGTTGGGTTTGAACTGTGTTCCTCAGATCTCAGCCTCCTGAGCTAGGATTACAGGCGTGGGCCATTGGTGCCTGGCCAGTAGAAGTATTCTTTTAAATTTTTATCCATCTCAAAGCTGGTATTTCAGATGCTTATCTGGCTCTTCTTTCATATATTGTCTCTACTAGGTATAACTGGTAACTCCTAGTGACATGTAAGGAGGAGAGAAATAAACTAGTATGTTTAATGACAGTGCTTATAACGCAGTAAAAATTTAAACTCATTGTTTTTTCTGTACTTCATTTTATGTTTAAGGTAAGGCTATAGCTTATTAGCATAAGTGCTTAGCAAATACAAGGCCTGTGGGTTTGATCCTTAGTACCAGGAAGAGAGAGAGGGAGGGGTGCAGGGGGAGAGAGAGAGAGAAAGAAAGAGAGATAAAGGTTGAGATTATGACCTGATGTTGGAATTTGACTTCTCCTACAGGTCATTCAGCAGGCATTGCATCGTCCCCCAAGTTCAGCTGCTCAGTACCTACAGCAGATGTATGCTGCTCAGCAGCAGCACTTGATGCTACACACTGCAGCCCTTCAGCAGCAGCATCTGAGTAGCTCCCAGCTCCAGAGCCTTGCTGCTGTGCAGGTGAGACTGGATATATCCATAACTGATGAGGACAAAGTATAACATTCTTGTCACATAATTGTGAAAAATAAGTACACAGGGTGTTTCAGAGTTTTCAGATATTCTGTGATTATTTTTTCTGAAGAAACTATGTTGGGTGGGAAATAAGTAGCGTGATAGTCCGTGGTTAGCTTTTGTCTCACTGATTTTTATCCATCTGGACAAATGCTGAGTTAAAGGCATGATTTTGTGTTCAAAATTCTAGGTATAACAATGAATACTGAATGGTATATGAATTATATTTGTTTGGTCTAAAAGTGTTTTATATTCATTAAAAAATATCAAACAGTTACAAAACAGTAAGGGACAAATGAAGTAGAGATACTTCTTTCTGCATCTACTACTGTTCCCGTTCTTCAGAGGTAGTCATTGTAATGGAAATTTTATGTTTAAAACACATATGTTCACTGTTCTAAAATCCAGTCCTTATTCCTGCTAAATAATACAGTCATTTTATGATTAAATGTTTACCTTTAAAAAAGATTTTCATTATGATTGTATTATTTAAATGAAACTGTGAGATTCAGTTCTAAATCTCCTCATGATAGGAGGATCTCAGTTATCTGAACCTGAAAAAGGTTTATTTCTATTATAAACATATACTAGCTGTTGCTTCTTGTCAGTAGTATACTTTTAAATGAGATTGTGTTTATATTGTGAGTTAGCAAACTGGAATCCACAGACTCTTGTTACAGCTTCAGGTTCTTTTTCTTTCTTTCTCTCCCCCCCCCCCCCCCCCCGCCCCAGCTTCTTTTTCATAATATTCTAGTGGTGGTTCTGCTTCAAAGATTACAGAGCTAAAGAGCAAAACTGACAATGAATGCAGCTAATAAGATTAGCTGTTGGGTCTTATTTTATGATTCAGCTTTTTCTTTCTTTTTTTCATCTGATTGTCAAAGGCAAACACCATTTTGATCATAAAATTTGTTTCATGCATATACTTTCTGAGTTTTGTTGAGGTTTTGTATTATGCTGGTACCAGAAAGTTTTTTTTTTTGTTTGTTTTGGGTCTTGAATTCAGGGCATTGGCATTGTCCCTGAGCTCTTGCTCAAAGCTAGTGCTCTACCACTTTGAGCTGGTTTATGAGTGGTTAATTGGAAATAAGAGTCTCACAGGAACTTTACCCAGGCTGGCTTCAAACCATGATCCTCAGATCTCAGCCTCCTGAGTAGCTAGGCCTGAGCTACTGGTGTCCTATTCCAGAAAGCTTTTAACTTTATGCTTTTTATATTACAACGGTCTTACTGTTTTAGGCAAGTTTGTCCAGTGGAAGACCACCTACATCCCCTACAGGAAGTGTCACACAACAGTCAAGTATGTCCCAGACATCTGTAAGTACCCTAAATTTTTTCCTGGATTAAAATTTTTAATTATAACTTTCTAAAAGTAACTGTTGTGCTTATTTGTTTTTACCATTTTTTTATTACCATCAATTAGTTGTACAAGGAGATTTCATTTTGACATATCCATATATATACACAATGTACCATGATTAGACTCACCCCCTCCATCATTTTCTCATCATGTTCTTCCCATTTGCAAACAAACTCAGCACACTTCATTGTTCCATTTTTAAATTTATTTATTTTTATTTTTTTTTGTTGGTCATGGGGCTTGAACTGTGTGCCTGAGTGCTGTCCCTCAGATCTTCAGTTCAAGGCTAGCACTGTACCACTTGACACTGCGTCACTTCCAGTTTTCTGGTGGTTAATTGGAGATAAGAGTCTCATGGATTTTCCTTCCCTGGGCTGGCTTTGGACTGTGATCCTTATATCTCAGCCTCCTGAGTAGCTATGATTATGGGTGTGAGCCTTCGGTGCCTGGCCATTGTTCCATTTTTACACACATACATAAAGTATTTTGGCCATCTACACCATCCTTCACCCTCTCATTTACTTTCCCCCTCCCACTAGTTCCCTCATCTAGGATAGGACCTGTTTTACATTTTTGTCATTTTAAGTTCTTATTTTTCATGAAGCTGTTTTTGTAGAAATGTTGTATACTATTTTAGTACTCAATACATAAAAAAAAAATCAGAAGGATATGGTTCATGAATTCAGAGCTAAGGTTAAACTTCTGAGAAATGTGACTTTTTTGTGTGCTGATACTGGGGCTTGAACTTTAACTTTGGTCTGGGCATTATCCTTTAATTTTTTTTTTCTTTTGCTTAAGGCTGGTGGTCTACCACTTGAGCCACAGCTCCCCTTCTAGCTTTTTGATGATTAATTGGAGAGTCTCATGGAATTTCTTGCCTGCGCTAACCTCAAACAAATCCTCAGATCTCAATCTCCTGAGTAGCTAGGATTCTCAGATCTCTCCCCCCCTGGATAGCTAGGATTACAGATGTGAGCCACTACTGCCTAGCATGAAAATCTATTTCTTTAAAAATCTCTTTTTGTTATTTCTTAAACATCTTTCCTATTGATTGTAATCAGCTGTCATGTGATTCTAAATTATTTTTTTTTGTCAGTCATGGGGCTTGAACTCTGGTCCTGGGCACTGTCTCTCAGCTCTTCAGCTCAAGGCGAGCGGTCAACTGCTTGAGCCAAAGTGGAACTTCCGTTTTTTTCTGGTGGTTTATTAGAGATAAGAGTCTCATGGACTTTCCTGCCTGGCCTGGCTTTGAACCTCAGATCTTAGCTTCCTTAGTTTTCTTAGCTAGGATTACAGGTGTGAGCCACTGGCGCCTGGCAAATTATTTCTTCTCATAGTGTACTAAAACTCTGAAATATATGACTCAGGGATATTGGCCATGTATGTACTATACTACATTTGTTATGTCTTTGGAAGACATCTAAGCATTTCTAGTTTTGTGCAGATTATATTTTAAAAATTACACTTTTTAGCAAAAGTTTGTAAAAAAGAAAAAATACATTTTTTAGGTTACCTACATAATTGAGGCTAAATTTGCTAATATCAATTTTTATTCAGATATAGCAATTGATTTTGAGAAGTGAAATTAAGCTATTTTGCTATAGCAAACACATGCTGTGGAAAGTTATGTAAAATTTCTTGAATAAAAGATAATGCTAATATGTTTTTTTTCTTTCTTTCAAATAAAATTTAATAACACATTTCAAAGATGATGCATAACTATCAAGTTAGTTTTATTCCAGCTACACCAATAAGTTTTCATAAACAAATCAATTAATGTAATACCTCACACAGAATAATGGCAAATATTATGTGATAATCTCCTTTTCTGTATCAAAAATTCATCAGTCAGAATTCAACATACTTGTATGATAAATATTTTTGAAGATACTAGGCATGGAAAATAAATCTCATTGTGATAAAGGCTGTTTGACAAACATAGCCATATCAGGCTAAATAGCAAGAAACAGAAATTAATTTTTCTATAGTGTAGAATGAGTGGCCAGTCTCCTACTCTTATTAAATATAGTATAGAAGTTGCTTCCCAAAGAAATGAGCTGAGAAAGATGTAAAAAGATTAGAAAACAAAATAAGTCAAATTATACTTGTTTGCAGATAATATATTGCTATACTTAAATAATACTAAATATTCATCAAATTCCCCTAGAACTAATAAGTATTTTGGAAATGTATAAACATATGAACTCAACATACAAAATTAATTGCTTTCTACATTTTAGGAATGAGCTGACTGACTGAGAGAAAAATCAGGAAAACCAACCCACTGACAATAACAAAAACAGAAATATTACCTGTACATCACCTTTGTGATACCAATTACATCTTTAAAAAAAGAAAAATACATGCCTAATCTAGGGCAAAGAGACCTATTCAGTTAAAAGCATAAACCTTTGAAGAAAGTAATTTAAGATTAGGTAGCAGACAAAAAGACTTCATGTTTTTATGATGTGGCAAAATTTTATATTGTGAAAATGGACATACAGCATCAAACCAGCCCATGACTTAATATGATACCTATAAAAGTAAAAATTCCATTCCTGGCACAAATAGAAAACCATATCCTAAAATTAGCATAGGAACAAAAACACTCAAATAATGAAAATAGTACTACACAAAAATAATGCTACAAAAATATTCTATCAAAATAACATATTTCAAAATACACTACCAAGTCATAGTAATAAAATAGACATGAAGATCAATGAAACAGAATAGAAGATAAAACCCACTAAACTACAGTCTTCTAATGTTAATCAAGGATGCCAGAAATAGGTTTTTATATAGTCTGTTCAATGAAAGATGGTGGTAAAATAGATTATCTACACGCAGGAGACTGAAACTCTGTCTTTCACTCTGCACAAAATCAACTCCACCAGGCCCAAAGAAACATAGGTCCCATGGTTTCCCTTATTTGCAATATCTAGTATATGTCTGAGTCAAGCAGAAAAGGTCAGATAAGTTGATGTTAGGGAGATGAACCCTAAGATATGTATTCAAATGTTTTTTTTCTTTCATGCGATTGTTTCTAACACATTTATAAGATTTATAAGATTTGTTGCTCTGTATGTCCCTCCCCCACGGTATAACCCCTGCTTTCATATAATTTGTGGAGGGGAAGGGGAAAAACAAATCGTTTAAATAGGGATACAGGTGGACCCATTGCAACAACTTTGGTGCTGTGGGGGGAGTAGGGGGGATGATTTGGTGGGGGGAGGATGGGAAGGGATGGGAAGGGAAAACAAAGGAGGAGGCTACAATGCTTGATAAGAAATGTACTCATTATCTTGCCCAAGTAATTGTAACCCCTCTGTACAGTATTTTCACAATTAAAAAAAAATCAACTCCAAATGGATCAAAGAACTTAAAGATGTGAAACTTTGAAACTAAATACAGAAAATCTTAAGGAAATTCCTAGAACACACAAGCCTAAGTAATCATTTTTTAATAGATCTCAAAGTGACCAGAAAATAATAACAAGAGTGGATAAGTGGGAGTAAATAAAATTTAAAGGTTTATTATTACATGAAATAAACAATGACTATGGCAAAGAGATAAGCCACATAATCACAGAAATTTTTAACAATTATTTAATGGATAAAAAATTAATATCCAGAATGTACAAATAGCTTAAAAGTTAAAACAGTAAAATAAAAACCCAGGGGCTGGGAAGATGGCTCAGTGGTAGAGTGCTTGCCTTGCATGCATGAGGCCCTGGGTTCGATTCCTCAGCATCACATAAGCAGAAAAAAAAGCCGAAAGTGGCGCTGTGACTCAAGTGGTAGAGTGCTAGCCTTGAGCTGAAGAGCTGAAGGACAGCGCCCAGGCCCAGAGTTCAGGCCTCATGACTGGACCACCCCCCCAAAAAAAAAAAAAAAAACAACTCAGGTAGCCATTGTAACTCATATCTGTAATTCTAGATACTCAGAAGGCTGAGACCCAGTGGGTTACATATCAAAGTGAACCTAGACAGAAAAGTCTGTGAGACAGTATTTTCAATTAGCCTTCAAAATGCTGAACTGGAAACATGGGTTAAGTGCCAAATGCTAATACGTTTTAACTTTATTTATTTATTTATTTATTTATTTTTGCTGGTCATGGAGCCTTAACTCTGGGCCTGGGTGCTGTCCCTCATTTCTTCAGCTCAGGGCTAGAGCTCTACCACTTGAGTCACAGCACCACTTCCTCAGATCTCAGCCTACTGAGTAGCTAGGATTACAGTCATGAGCCACTGGCGCCCAGCTTCACTCTTTCCTTTTTTCTCCTCCATTTTCCCTTCCCATCCCTGCCCTCAGAGAAGGTTATTCTTTTGTGAAACTAGAAAAATAACTACACTATAGAAATTTAACTGATAAGTGTTCATATTTAAATTCCATCAGTTTCTTAATTTTCCCGTGTAACTAAAGATAGTTCTTCATTATTGGGGGCATCTTGGCATTGTAGGATGCAGCGTCCCTGCTTATTCACTAGGTGCCAACAGTATGTTCTGACCCTCCTTTACCTCCCAGTATGATGATCAAAAACTCATGTGGGTGGAGATGAGGTCAGGTAAGGTGAAGAGTGGGGGTAGGGGACAAACTATTACAGTTGAAAACCACTGAGTTAGTCTAATCCTAATATATTGTCCTTTCTTCATTTTCTTTCTGGTTGCAGGATGGTTTGATTCTTTGTAAAATTGACTCTAATGGAATGTGTGGTTTGTAGGCTTTCAGGAATTGAATATGATCTACTGTAGTTCTTTAGTTAAAGGTTTGGTCTTTGCTGAGTACATACTATATAGTTTTTTTTTCTGGCTACTAGTGTAACTTTTTAAAACAAAAATTTCTCTTTGAGCATGAAAGTATTCTGGAATAGGAATGAAATTTGTTAAAAATTGTTTATAAACAACAACAAAATTTAAAAAAATGTATGACCCTGGGATCCTAAAAGGACAGAAAAGAAAAATTTAAGCAATGCAATCTAGATCAAGGCATAAATACTACAACATTTATTGATAGCTATGTCTTTTCTTTCTTTTTTTTCCCCTGCTTATGTGGTGCTGAGGAATCGAACCCAGGGCCTCATGCATGCAAGGCAAACGCTCTACCACTGAGCCACCTTCCCAGCCCGTATGTCTTTTCTTAAAATAGTTGTAGTTTGGACTGGGACTGTGGCTTAGTGGTACAATGCTTTCCTCACATGCATGAAGCCCTGGGTTCGATTTCTCAGTACCACATAAACAGAAAAAGCTGGAAGTGGTGTTGTAACTCAAGTGGTAGAGTGCTAGCCCTGAGCAAAAGAAGCTCAGAGACAGTGTCCAGGCCCTGAGTTCAAGGTCAGGACTGGCAAAAAAAAGTTGTAGTTAGGAAAGGAATGGAACACTATGTATGTATGGACATGTCAAAAATGAAATTTCCTTGTGTAACTAATTAGTGCCAATAAATATGTGAGGAAAATATATTAAAAAAAAGGATATTGAGGGGGCTGGGAAGGTGGCTCAGTGGTAGAGTGCTTACCTTGCACAACTGGACCACCACCCCCTCCCCCCCCCAAAAAAAAGGATATTGGTAAGAAAAAGGAGTGGTTAAACATTTTGTGAGTTAGACAAAGTATTTTTTTTTTTTTGGGCCCGGTCATGGGGCCTGAACTCTGGGCCTGGGCGCTGTCCCTTCAGCTCTTCAGCTCAAGGCTAGCACTCTACCACTTGAGCCACAGCACCACTTCTGGCATTTTTCTTTTTGCTTATGTGGTGCTGAGGAATCGAACCCAGGGCCTCGAGCATGCAAGGCAAGCGCTCTACCACTGAGCCACCTTCCCAGCCCCAATGATGGTGATTTTATGTTTGCTTGGCTCTAAAACTAATGAGGTTTCAGGTTGGTATTTTCTGCATTTAAACTGAACAAGGCTAAGATTTAGCTTGCTAAAATGAAACAAGCCTTAAATGAAATAACACCAAAATTTATGGAAGTGGACCCATGGCTCAAAGTGGTAGAACATTAGCCTCGAATGGCAAAGCTTAAGGACAGCACCTAGACCCTGAATTCAACACCCCCCCCAAAAAGTAAAAGCTGGATGCTGGTGGCCCACACTTGTAATCCTAGCTACTCAGGAGGCTGAGATCTGAGGATTGAGGCTCAAAGCCAGCTCAGGCAGGAAAGTCCATGGGACTCTTATCTCCAATTAACTACCAGAAAACCTGAAGTGGTGTTGTGGCTCAAGTGGTAGAGCACTTGCCTTGAGCTGAAGAGCTCAGGGACAGCACCCAGGCATAGAGTTCAAGCCCTACAACCAACAACAACAACAACAAAAACCAAACAAATTTAACAAAATGGGAGAAAATATGTTTGCACCATTTGTGTCAAATGGCTTACATTTTTAGTTTTGTTTGTGTCAGTTATATAAAGATGTTTCATTTTAACATTGTAATTTGTGGATGTAGTGCACAGCATATCTTGATCAGAGTCACTCCTTCCATCCTTTCTCTTCCCCTCCCCCTTGCCAAACTAGTCTGTTTCCTTGTTTTTTTCAAATATGTACATAGATTATTATGACCATATTCACTCTCCTTCTGCCTGCCTCCCTCCCACTACTCACATTGCAGTTCAGGTGTGTTTCACCTTCCTAATGTTTCTTATGTTATACTGCCTGTTAATTGTTCAAAGTGATTTCACCATGGTACCTCCACCTATGTGTATGCCATGTTTTAGTTAGGTTGAACATAAACATTGGATCCTGTATATGTTTACATATGTGTTTTGTGTCTAACATACATATATGAGAAAGAACATACAAATAACATGTGTCAACGAGGTTGATGTCATATGTATATGTAATCTTGTATGTATTTACATAGATGTTCATATTTTGGGTCTAACATCCACATAGGAGAGACAATGTGCAACTTCAGGGACTGGCTTAATCACTTAATTTGATGTTCTTTAGGCCTATTTTTCTGCAAATGACTTAATTTTCTTCTTTATGGCCAAATAATAAATATTCCATTGTATACATACAGCACATTTTCTTCATCCATTCATTTTTTTAGGGCATCTGGTTTGTTTCCATAGCCTGGCTGTTGTGAATAGTGCTGCAATAAATACAAGTGTTTCTATTTCATCCTGATTTTCATTCCTTTGGATAAATGCCCAAGAGTGATATTGCTGGATTTTAGGGTAGTTCGATTTTTAGTTTTTTGAGGAACTTCCATACCAGTTTTCATAGTGTTCATACTAGTTTACATTCTTACCAATGTTTTATAAAAACACTAGCATTTGTTTTTTGTTTGTGTTCTTCATGATAGCCATTCTGACTGGAGTGAGATGGATTCTTAGTGTTGTTTTGATTCCCCATTTCCTTGAGGGGTATTAAGCATTTCGTCATGTGTTTATCTTTATTTTTATTGTTATTATAAAGATGATATACAGAGGGGTTACAAGTTGCATAAGTGAGGTAAATAGTACATTTCATTTTGGATGCCCATGTGTTTATTGGTCATTTGTACTTCTTTTGAGAAATATCTATTCATTTTACTGCCCATTTATTAATTGGGTTATTGGTTCTTTGGGAGTTTAGAATTTTGAGCTCCCATGGGCTGGGAAGGTGACTCAGTGATAGAATTCTTGCCTTGCATGCATGAGGCCTTGGGTTCCATTCCTCAGCACCACATAAGCAGAAAAAGCCAGAAGTGGCGCTATGGCTCAAGTGGTAGGGCACTAGCCTTGAGCTGAAGAGGTGAGAGACAGTGCCCAGCCCAGAGTTCAGGCCCCATGACTGGCCAAAACAGAAAACAAAACAAAACAAAAAACAACCTCCCCCCCAAAAAATAGAATTTTGAGCTCCCTGTATATTTTGGTAACTAATCTCTGTTGGAGGTACAGTTGGCTAGGATTTTTTCCCCATTCTGTATGTAGGCTGTTTGACTATATCCTTTGCTGTGCGGAAGCTTTTTAGCTTGATGCAATCCTAGTTGTCCTTCCTGTGCCAGTAAGTTGTGTGTTTTCCATATTCTTCGCTGTAATAGTTTCAAAGTTTCAGGTCTTATGTTAAAATCCCTAATCTATTTTTAAGTTGATATTAGTACAGGACAAAAGATAGGAATCTAGTTTTATCAGCACCATTTGCTGAAGAAGGTGTCCTTTCTCCAGTATACACTTTGGGCACTTCCATTAAAAATCAGATGGCTGTATATGCGTGGATTAATTTCTGTGTCATATTTGTTCCAATACAAGTTTTTGTTGTGTTGTTACAGTGGCTTATGTAGTATAATATAAAGTCAGGTATTAAGATACTTCTAACAGGGGCTGGGAAGGTGGCTCAGTGGTAGAGCGCTTGCCTTGCATGCCTGAGGCCCTGGGTTCATTTCCTCAGCACCATATAAGCAAAAAGAAAAAATCCGGAAGTGGCGCTGTGGCTCAAGTGGTAGAGTGCTAGCCTTGAGCTGAAGAGCTGAGGGACAGTGCCCAGGCCCAGAGTTCAGGCCCCACAACTGGACCCCCCCCCAAAAAAAAAGATACCTCTAACATTACATTGCTTTAGCTATTCTGGGTTTTTGTGATTCTTATAACTTTTAGGATTGATATTTTTGTCTGTGAAGAATAATATTGGGATTTTGATGGTTATTGAGCACTGTTTTCAGATCTGAAAAACAAAAATATTTAGAGAACACACTTTACTGGCAGATGGGTTTATTTTGTTTTATTTTTTTGGTGACTCCCAGAATTAATGCTAATGAGAGTACTTATAGTTACAGGGATCAGGGAGTGACTTCCTTTGTGTAATTCTGTTACACAAACAGATTCTTCCTGCCCTCTTAAGTATGTCTTATTTATTTGTTATAGCCATTTTCTGTTATCTTTCCTTCATGGATGGTTCACATTGATGTTTCTTCAAGGGGGATAATTGCGGGAGACTCCTACTGTCTTGGCTTCAGTCCCCTTTTTGGAACTTGAACAGCAAATGTTAATGTACTGAGATAGATTATGCAACCATGCAGGAGTTTTTATTTCCATAGGCACCTCCTGTTCTTCCAATGTGAGCAGGCCAGATAGAAGCAGCTTCTTTGCTGCTTCTCATGATGTATGAGTGGAGCTTTTTCGGCTCCTTTTTCACATATTGAACAACCATTTTCATAATCTTGTATCAGAATAGGAACTTTCAAAGTTGGATGTTCTATGTGTGCAAGCCCAATGATTCCTATTATTTATCTTGGTGTTAACTTGAACGTATGTCTATCTCTGTCTTTTGAGTTTCTTCCTTTCTGGCACCTGAATCTTCTCCTCTTCCCACTTTCCTTACCCCCTTCTTTTTCCTTTTAAACACTTTTTAATTGGCATAAATTAATTTATTTTTTATTTTTATTGTCAAGTTGATATACAGAGGGGTTACAGTACATAAGTAAGGAAATAAGACATTTCTTGTCAAACTTGTTACCCTTTCCCTAATTTTTCTCCTATCTTCCCTCCTCCCATCCCCTGGCATCCATTAATTGTATACGGAGATCTTTTTTGACATGTCCATATAGGCATACAGTGTACTTTGGTCAAAGGCACCCCTTCCATCACTGTCCCTTATGCCCTCTTGCCCCTTCCTAGATCAATCGCAATGAACTTCAGTGCTCCTACTCCTTGTGAATTAGCTGTACATTCTAATTTTTTCTTTCCTTGTCTTTTTTCTTTTCTGTGTGTATATGTGTGTGTTTGTGTGTTTATGTGTGAGTGCGCATGCACACTAGTACCTGGCCTTGACCTTTTTAGGGCTTTATGATTTACTACTTGAACCACAGCTTCATTTCTGGTTTTTTGGTGGTTAGAGAAAAGGGTTTCTGGGGTGTCTGCCCAGGCTGCCTTTGAGTTGCACATCTTGGGTTTCAGCCTCTTGAGCAGTTTGTTTTATAGGCGTGAGCCACCAGCACCTATCTAATTTTTTTGTTGTTGTTGGTCGTGGGGCTTGAACTCTAGGCCTGGCTGATGTCCCTGCACTCTTCAGCTCAAGGGGAGTGCTCTACCACTTGACCCTTAGCACCACTTCCGTTTTTTTTTTTTTTTTGGTTGGTCGTGGGGCTTGAACTCTAGGCCTGGCTGATGTCCCTGCACTCTTCAGCTCAAGGGGAGTGCTCTACCACTTGACCCTTAGCACCACTTCCGTTTTTTTTTTTTTTTTGGTTGGTCGTGGGGCTTGAACTCTGGGCCTGGGCGCTGTCCCTTAGCTCTTCAGTTCAAGGTGAGCGCTCTACCACTTGAGCTACAGCTCTACTTCCGGTTTTCTGGTGGTTTATTGGAGATAGGAGTCTCACGGTCTTTTCTGCCCAGGCTGGCTTTGAACTGCGATCCTCAGATCTCAGCCTCCTCAGTAGCTAGGATTACAGGCATGAGCCACCAGCGCCCGGCTCTCACCACTTCCATTTTTTTTTTTCTAGTGTTTTATTGGAGATAAGAGACTCATGGACTTTACTGCCCAGGCTGGCTTCGAACCATGATCCTCAGATTGCAGTCTCCTGAGTAGCTAGGATTACAGGTGTGAGCCACCGGTGCCTGGCTCTACCTAATTTTTCATATTGATATATCATGTCAGATCAACAGTTTTCCTCCTTCCCTTTTTTCTTCCTCCCCTTCTTTACTTCCTCCCTCCTTTCCTGTCTTCTCTTTTCCTCTTTCTACCTCTTTTTCTCTGTCTCCCTCCTTTGCTTTTTCTGAGCCCATACTGTTCCAGAACTCACTGTATATCTTGGACTAGCCTTGACCTTGTGGTTTTCCTGCCTCAGCCTCTCAAGTGCTAGCTAGCACTACAGGTGTGAGCCACTATATCCAGCTAGAAATGTAATAAATTATTTCTTAATTTTATTTTCTGCTTTGTTTCATAGAATTTGAGTTGATGGTATTATACTTTGTTTGAAAAAAATATATACACATATATTTTTTGTCAGTCTTGGGGCTTGTACTTTGGGCTTGGGTGCTGTCCCTGTGCTCTTCAGTTCAAGGCAAGCACTCTACTGTTTGAGCCACAGCACTACTTCCAGTTTTCTAGTGGTTAATTGGAGATAAGAGTCTCATGGACTTTCTTGCCCCTCCTGGCTTTGAGCCTGGATCCTCAGATCTCAGCCTCCTGAGTAGCTAGAATTACAGGCTGTTAGCTACCAGTTCTTGGCTTGAAAATATTTTTAAAAATATATTTTTATTAACTTTAAGTAGTTGTACAATTGCCAGTCAACAAAAGTTTTTTAGTATAAAATAGATGAGGCATATATATAAAGTTGGATAGTAAAAAAGATATACATTTCCCCTTTTGCTCTCTTCACTTATGTACCCTACCCTAGTTTCCTTTCATAGATTCAACTAGTTATTACTTTCATGTTTGTTTTTCTATGGTTTGATATACATTACTTTATTCAAAAAGTATTTTTGAGCTCAGGTCTTGCTTGGCTAATGCTCAGCAACTTAAGCCATGCCCCTGGCACTGCTTTTTGCTGATTATTTTGGAGATGGAGTCTAGTGGATTTTTCTGCCCAAGCTGGTCTTGCCTACCTCTGAATCTCAGCCTCCTGAGTTGCTAGTATTACAGTCATGAGTCATTCAGCAGTTTTAAAACTTTAACATAGTGTTTAAACTAGTTTTAGGATTTTTCCATTTGTTTGGCAAATTACAATTGTTATTGCTTCTGATCTGAAAGGTTAAATTACAACTTTATATTAGTTAAATGTTTTCTGTATGTTTTTACATGTAAATTGCTTATGTTTTAATTTTTGCTCACTTTATAAATGCCCAAAAATGTGACAAGAAGAAAAAAAACTGTTGATTAGAATATTTAAATCATTATATTTAATGGTAATAAAATATTAGCTCTAATTTTTGGGTACTAGTAGAAATGACAAATTATTGGAAATTTTACTGAAATACATTGTAGATATCCTTAAAAATTGTCCTGCTTACTAACCAGTCCATGGCATTGTTTGCTTACATGCAAATAATTGCCCAAAGTGAGATCTGTCAAAACTAAAGATCTCCTTTTTGGGTTCCTCGGCCATAGTTTATACCATTGATTGACTAATTGCATCTTGGTGAAATTCAGTAACTTGGAGGCAAGAAATGGAAGTCTATGACCTGATATGTTTTCTTCCTTAGATCAACCTCTCCACTTCTCCTACTCCTGCACAGTTAATAAGCCGTTCCCAGGCTTCCAGTTCTACCAGCGGCAGTATTACCCAACAGACTATGTTACTAGGGAGTACCTCTCCTACCCTAACTGCAAGCCAAGCTCAAATGTATCTCCGAGCTCAAATGGTAAGACATGAGCACCAAAAGTTTTCAGTGTTTAAGGACTTGAGAGATCAAAATGTTTCTAGACTGAGTGCAATGAGGCATTTTTAATACTTAAGAAATGGTAAATTTTTTGTGTGTATGCCTAGCTTTTAATGCCTTTTATAAATGTCACAGATAAATCTACTTTGAATTAGTCCTTCTTGGTAACAAATACTACTTGTCAGTCATGGGAATCTAACAGAAATTTTGTAATGATTATTTTGTTATACTAAGTTTTGTCTTTTTCAGAATTTTTTCCCTCACATTTTAGTATTTCTGAAATCGAAGTGAATTGATGTCTTATAGTATAATTTTAGTACTTACAATGATTGGTGAATCAATATATACTTCTGACATTTTAGATTTAATTAAACAGTAAGAAATATTAATAACTTAGTCAGTAGCTGTAAGTAAGAATTTATACCCTGTAAGTAAGAATTTATAACCTGGATTGGAGTTCCTGATAATTAACCAAATGATTCTTAAAGGTCTTAGTTACTTTCACATCAAATCTGTAAGATTGTGTTCTTTTCTGCACTCTAATTTTTTTTAAACAAATACAGGAATGTTAATTTGGTTATTCTGTAGTTGGGTGCATACTGATTTCCTAATTTAATTGTTTGGCATCTTTGAGGAATGTAGAAATTGGTTGACATTTATTTTTTTCAGAACTTAGATGAAAGCTTTGACTGGCTCTAATGTGTATTCTTTTTTGTCCATTGAACTGTTTATATATGTCTAGATTCCCAATTCTTGTTCTAAAATTGGAAAGTTAGTTTCCACTCATATTTCTAACAGAAAATAATGATATGACTCACCTTTTATTTACTTCAAGATTATTCAGTACACCTTGTCATTATTTCTCATTATATCTTTAATAATGTTCTTTAAAATTAGGTTGGAAATATAATTAAAAAAATAATCCAAGCATCTGTGGCTCATAAGGCTGAGATCGTGGTTCAAACCAGCCCAGTCAGGAAAGTCTGTGAGACTCCTTTTCTCCAATAAACTACTCTGAAGAAAGTCAGAAATGGAGCTGTGGCTCCAGTGGTAGAGTGCTTGCCTTAAGCAAAAGAAGCTTGGGGAAGCTGTGCCCAGCCCCCGAGCTCAAGTCCCTGGACCAGTGCAAAATAAAATAAAATACAGTTAGCTTGAGCCATTTGAAATGGTTGCTATCAGATTAAGCTGTGTTTAAGTTTAGTAAAATAATAAAGAACTAAAGTTTAAAAGATTTCTTTACGGGGAGCAGAAAGGGGTTGGGGGATAAGGGAAGGTAATGGGATGGTGAATATGATCAAAGATGTTATAGGTGTGAGTATATGAAAATGTCAAAGTGAAACCCGTTATTTTGTAGTTAACATACTAATACAAAATTCAAGATTAAAAGATTTATTAGTTGGTCTTTTTGGCTTAAACAGCAGTGAGGAACTGAATACTTCTTGAAATAATTTTGAAATAGGGTACTTAGATATTTTTTGATAACTGTCATAATGTATTAGGTTAAATTAGGTAGATTGCATTACGTTAGAATAGAATTTGTTTAATATTAAAAGGTTGAAGAAATAAATTGGGTATTTACTCTTTTATTCTATTTTATCGTAACATTTAGAATGAATATTTCTTCATGAATAGTTTGAAAATGGAAATCAGCCTAGGCTCATCTTATATATCTTTTCTGAGTGAAACATTGTAGTTTTGTGTGTAGCACAGTTATCCTTGTAAGAGAACAGAACTTTGTGTTTCTTGTTTCTCCTTGAAATATAATTTGTGCCCCAACTAGTGATGGTAGCTTTCTATTTCAGGAACCTGAGAACAGTTTTGAGTGTAGTAAAACTTAAGTATAATAGCTAATTTGGGACAAAATATGGTTTGAGGATATCATATCACCAAAATGTATTTTCTTTGAGTACTGATTTATTTTTCCTACTCATCAGGAGCATAAGCTGGTTCAAAACTGCTTGAAATTTTTTTTTGTTTTTTTGAGTTCTCATTATCAGAAACTTCTCTTACCATGTGAAACCTTTTGCTTAGGGGATAGTCCTAAACTACATTGTCTTTCTGTCACAAATTTCAGTCTCTTGCCTGCTATACATTGTGTGTGGGACATGTTCTTTTGCCTTAGGGTATTTTTTGGTTTTCTGTCTGTACAGCTGATTTTCACACCCGCTACCACTGTGGCTGCTGTACAGTCTGACATTCCTGTTGTCTCGTCGTCGTCGTCGTCATCGTCATCTTCCTGTCAGTCTGCAGCTACTCAGGTGAGCTTGTCTAGCTTCATAATGTGGTACTTGAAGTCTAGATCTTCATGTTAAAGATAAGCATTGCAGTGGGGCACTGGTGGCTTATGCCTGTAATCCTCGCTACTCAGGAGGCTGAGATCCAAGGATCAGGGTTCAAAACCAGCCTAGGCAGACAAATTGAGATATTCTTACTTGCAGTTAACCAGCAAAAAGCTGGGAATGGAGGTGTGACTCAAGTAGTTGAGTGCTAACCTTGAGAGAAAAAGCTAAGTGAAAACATGAGGCCCTTGGTTCAAGTTCAATCCTGGCACATACAGAAAAGATAAGCATTGAATTTGTGTTTCAGCTGCTGTAATTCCAGAGCTCTTTGTTATGCATTTCAGATTGAAATCTATAAAAAGTAGGGATGCATTTATCTTTATTAAAAGTAAAAACTGTTCTTTAAACCTTACAAAATAAAAAAGCAAGCCACAATATCCACAGTCTTTATATTTGACAAAGATTGTACCCAGAAAATACAAAGTATGCTTACAACTTAATAATAAGAGCATAAGCAATTGAATTGAAAAATGGACAAAAGACTTAAAGAGCCATGTCACCAAAAACAGTATTCAAAAGGCCAGTAGGTACCTGAAACTGTCTTTAACTTTATAAATGCAAATCAAAACCATGAACATCATGTAGTTACTAGAATGGCAAGAATGAGGAAGCCTGATAGTATTTCATGTTCGTGAGGGTATAGAACAATCAGATTCTCAGCATTTTTGGTGAAGGAGTAAAATGGTAGAACTACTTTGGGAAGCATTTCAGTTTTTCTTATTAAGTCAAGTATTTAACATTCCAACCAGCAAATCCTAATGTTTATGCTTAAAGATGTGAAAGCACATACCCATATAAAGACACATTAAACATGTTTATAGCAGCTCAGTTCTGAATAGCCCTAACATGGGAACAATCAATTGTCCTTTATATGCTAATGATAAACTAATTACAGTAATTCACAGTGGAATACTACTTAAGAAATAAAAAGGAACGAACTACTGATGAACTGAGAACAAAAATGAGCTAAAGTGCACTTCCTCTGTATCATCTCATTTATATGAAAAAAAATAATCCATAGTTTAAAAAAATCAGATTAATGATACTGAGACCCAATGTTTCTTCAGGAAAATGGATGGGATAATGGATTGGACATCAGGAGATAGCTTTTTTGTTGTTGTTGTTGGTCATGGGGCTCGAATTTAGTCTGGGCTCTGTCCCTCAGCTTTTGTGCACATTGTTAGCACTCTACCACTTTGAGGTACAGCTCACTTCTGGTTTTCTAGTGGCTAATTGGAGATAAGACTCACAGACTTTCCTGCCCAGGCTGGCTTTGAACTACAATCCTCTTATCTCAGCCTCCTGAGTAGCTAGGATTATAGGTGTGAGCCATTAGTGCCTGGTGTTAAGAGATAGCTTTAAGGAAGAATGGTATTAGGACTGGAAGAGCCTAATCCCTGAAGAATGAAGAATAGAACATTGTGACAGAAATTATTGGTGGAAGGAGTAAAAAGTGGTTCTCAGTGTGATTTGGACATAGATTATGGAGGACTATGAGTGGTAATGTGAAAAATAAATATTTTTGCTGACGGCTGTCACTCTACTACTTGAGTCACACCTCCATTTCCATGAAAAATAAATATTCTAATACAAAATCCTTGACATCCTATTGATTGTACTAACCTCTTAAAAGCCAAATCTTCCTTGTCCACAACTTTAAACACAATCCATTTCTGGCTAGGCTACAAGTTTTATACCTATTTCCACTTTTCTATTTTCTCCCAAGTTTGTCTGTAACTTATTAAAACCTGCTGGGAATATCTATGTCCTAGCATGATGCTGAGCTGCCTATGAGATTTCCTCTGCCAGATTAATTATTCTATCATGTTTAAAGTCAGTCTCTCACAAAATCTCAGACACAGACAAAATGTAGACATGTTCTTTGCCACAATATGATGTGCATACCTATCTCTGCTTTAATACCTAATAGAATCCTTTTTATTTTTTTTCCTATCTGAAATTTTATGAGTACATGACATTTGCTCACACTCATATCAACATTCTTGTTTTCTAAGCTACTATCATAATCACCCATTAAGCTCTGCTTACAGCATTTTAGGCTTATCTAACCTGTATACCTAAAATTTCAATTTCCTGATGTATATCTTACAGAGGCTTGAAAACCACAGATAGGCTGGGTGCTGGTGGCTGTAATCCTAGCTACTTAAGAGGTTAAGATATAAGGATCACCATTTAAAGCCAGTCTTGGAAGAAAAGTTAACCACAAAAAAATTGGAGGTGGAACTGTGGCCCAAGTGGTAGAGTGCTAGCCCTGAGCACAAAAGCTGAGGGACAGACCCCAGACTTGGAGGTTAAGGCCCACGACTGGCTCCCCTCCAAAAAAAGCCCAAAACAAACAACAGATTTAGGTGCAGGAATGACCTCTCTTCTCTAGTACCTCTTTTCTGTTATTAATTAGTTCTTTCTTAGTCACTGTGACAAATAGCAGAGTGAACAGTTTTAAGAGGAGGAACAATTTCTTTTGCCTCATAGTTTTAGGTCTCATGGTAAGCTAGATGTCAATTCTGGATTGGGGTGAGGCAGTATATCAGGGTAAGGAGCATGTGGTGGAACAGAATATCTCTCTTCATGGCAGAAGGAGGCAGAGTATCAGAGGAAAGGAGTAGAGTTCCAGAATACCCCTCAAAAACATGCCCCCATGATTCCTTTATTCCAACTGTGCTTCACTTTCCACAGAAGTCCCATCACATCCCAACAGTCTATTCAAACTTTGGATCTATCAATGGAATGAAGCCATTGAAGACAGAGTGTTCATGATCTAATCATTTCTCTTACCCCACCAAGTATCAGGCCTTGGGGCTGGGATGGTGGCTCAATGGTAGACTGCTTGCCTTGCATGCATGAGGCGCTCTGTTTGATTCCTTAGCACCACATAAGCAGAAATAAGCTGGCTTAAGTGGTAGAGCGATAGCCTTGAGCTGAAGAGCTGAGAGGCAGCACCCAGGCCCAGAGTTCAGGCCCCACAACCAACAAAAACAACAAAACACAAGTATCAAGCCTTCAGTTCATAAGCATGTTAGCTTGATGTTTCATATTCAGAACATATCAGTAGCTTACAATAGAACTGGTTAATAAGCTGGGCGAGGTGGCTCACGCCTGTAGTCCTAGCTACTCAGGAGGCTGAGAGCTGAGGCTCACGATTCAAAGCCAGCCCAGGCTAGAAAACCAGAAGTGGCGCCTTGGCTCAAGCAGTAGAGCACTTGCCTTGAGCTGAAATGCGCAGGGACAACGCCCAAGCCCAGAGTTCAAGCCCCACTATGGACCAAAAAAAAACCCAAAAAACAAAAAACCACTGGTTAATACTTCAAGTTGCCTGGTAAGAACACTTATTTAGTACCTTCTTTTGACTGAGCACTGTTTTTTTTTTTTTTTGGGTCCGGTCATGGGGCCTGAACTCTGGGCCTGGGCGCTGTCCCTCAGCTCTTCAGCTCAAGGCTAGCGCTCTACCACTTGAGCCATAGCGCCACTTTCGGCTTTTTTCATTTTGCTTATGTGGTGCTGAGGAATTGAACCCAGGGCCTCTGGCATGCAAGGCAAGCACTCTACCACTGAGCCACCTTCCCAGCCTGAGCACTGTTTTTAACAGTGGATAGGGACAGTATAGGCTTTGAGCATTAGCTGATAATATAGAGACAGAACATAAATGAAACTGAAGAACTTTTATAAAGCAGCCAGTATATCATTTGCTTTGTTACTTTAGAATCTCATTTACTTGACTTTACCTCCCAGGGTCAGGGCTAGCACAAAATATATTTGGTGTCTTAATTCCAGATAGGCGAGAAATGAGAGGTGGCTTTTAGTGAGGGATTTTTTTTTTTCCTTAATGTTTGGAAATGTTATAAATCTTGGTTGAGAGTTTGGGATAATCCTTGTAACTTTCTACTTGAAGATTATTTAGAATAGTCCCAGTTATAGACAGGGCCAAGAAACAGACTCATTTCAGGGCTTTTCAGTAATCTTTTGTTTTCATGAAAGTTCTCAATGACTGTAAGTGTTCTGTAACAACAGAATTTTTGAAAATTTTATGAAAATGATTTTTAAAAATACAGCAAGGGCCAGGCACCAGAGGCTGAGATTTGAGGGTTGTGGTTGGAAGTCAGTTCTAGCAGAAAAGTCCCCATGAGACTCTTATCTCCAATGAACCACTCAAAAACCAGAAATGGTGCTGCTCTGGCTCAAGTGGTAGAGCGCTAGCCTTGAGCACAGAGAGCTCAGGGATAGTGCCCAGACCCTGAGTTCAAGCCTCACAACCAACCAAAAAAAAAAAAAATCAGCAAGGTTAGTGTTCTCATCTCTGTAGTTAGAGCTGGTTGCATTTAATGCAGAATATTGTAGCATACTTTCTTCACATTATCATTATCTGTGGTATCTATTCTTTTCTCCTTTCGTCTATCTTTTCCTCTCCTTTTTCCTTCTGTCTTTGTCTCTTTGTTCCTCGTTCCTCTCTTTTTCTCTACATACATTCATTTATTCATTCTGCTTTCATTTAGTCTAAATGATTCATCTTTCCTTCCTCTCCCTTCTCCTTTTCCTTTTCTTCTTCCTTTACCACTATCCTATCCCTACCCCCTACATTTCTAATAAAATAAAAAGCCACTTAATTATATTTAAGATGACTTAGAATAATTCTCCATTCCTTCAACATTAATCTGTTGTTTGAAGTACTTGATTCTGTGTGAAAAGTATAATATTCTTGTGTTGTCATGTTCTTATAATTGTAATGATCACTGTATTTATTACAACATTGTGTATTCATCTTTATTTTCTGTTATGTGGTTCTTAGGTTCAAAATTTAACATTACGTAGCCAGAAGTTGGGTGTACTGTCTAGCTCACAAAATGGTCCACCGAAAAGCACTAGTCAAACCCAGTCATTGACAATTTGTCATAACAAAACAACAGTGACCAGTTCTAAAATCAGCCAACGAGATCCTTCTCCAGAAAGTAACAAGAAAGGAGAAAGTCCAAGTCTGGAGTCAAGAAGCACAGCTGTCACCCGGACATCAAGTATTCACCAGTTAATAGCACCAGGTAGGATAAAATTTTTGTTGAAAATAGTTGCATCATTTATTTTCTTAGAAGATAGAGCAAAATGAAAAGAATGACATTTGAAAACCATTTTAAAATGTGTATTTCATTAATTAAAAGAATGACATTTGAAAACCATTTAAAAATGTGCATTCCATTAATTAAAGAAAAGCATCTTACTGTATACATTAAAAAATTTTGAGAGCTGGAGAGCCTAGTTCAGTGGTAAGAGTGTTTGCCTAGCAAGCACAGGCCCTGCGTTCAAATCCCAATACTGCCAAACATAATTTCCTTTGTTGCAACAACTTCAGGTAAGGATCTTCTTTCTATTCTTTCATATTCTGCTTTACTTTTTAGACTTATTATATGTGACTAAAATGTGCTTGTTCCTTCATTTAACTTCTTTTTTTCTTTCAGTTTTCTTTTCTTTTTTTTCTTTTTATTTTTTTATTGTGAAAATACTGTACCAGAGGGGTTACAATTACATGGGCAAGATAATGAGTACATTTCTTATCAAGCATTGTAGCCTCCTCCTTTGTTTCCCCTTCCCATCCTCCCCCCCCGGCCCCCACCTCAATCCCTCCCCCCTCCCCCCCAGTTCATTTAACTTCTTTTCATATTTCAAGCCCTATAACTGGGAAAAGAAAACAACAACAACAACAACTACATGATCTTTTGCAGAGCACCACATTTTTTCTCTTCTTTTTTCTCTCTTTGGTCAGTTGTGGGACTTGAACTCTGGGCCTGGGCACTGTCCTTGAGCCTCTTGGTGCTCACGGCTAACACTCTACCATTGGAGCCACAGGGCCATTTCCAGTTTTCTGGTGGTTCATTGGAGATAAGAGTCTCACGGACTTTCCTGCCCTGGCTGGCTTTAAACCATGATCCTCAAATTTCAGCCTCCTGAGTAGTTAGGATTACAGGCATGACCTACCAGTGCCCCGTAAGTACCACATGTCTGAATTTGTTTAAACCTCATGCTGTAGTTCTTCAAAATAATACATGTTTTATGACAAAGCCACAGCTATGTTTCACTCTTGGTTCCTGTCTTCTTATTGATGGGAAGTAGATCTGAAACTAAGATTATTTTGAGAGATTTTAGAATTGGCAATGTCTTTTTCATCAATTAGAACTGTGTCTATAGGTTATATGTTATGTTTTTAGGTAGTGTTGTCTAATTATTATTATAATTGGTATTATTGTTTTTTTACATGTATTTTAGAGTGCTAAAATAGTTGAATTTTCTTTACCATTTTTTCCTTGAAGTGGAGTTTCAGCTTGTTAGTTGGTAATTCTATTTTTATTTTCATTTTTTCTTTATTTAAAAAAATTTAAATTATTATTATAAAGGTGATGTACAGAGGGGTTACAGTTACGTAAATCAGGTAGAGTACATTTCTTTTTGAACAGTGTCACCCCTTCCCTTGCTCTTTCCCAGTTTTTCCTCTCCCATCCCACAAGTTGTTGTATAGTTCATTTCAACATAGTATCCAGTGAGTATAATTGCTGCATTTGCTCACCCTTCGTCCCTCCATTTCTGTGCCTCCCCTTACAGTGATAAAAACATAAAAAATAAACAAGCAGAACAAAAAGGGAAGAAAAGGTCCAGTGCTTGTGGCCTACACCTATAATCCTAAGCTACTCAGAAGGCTGAGATCTCAGGATTGCTATTTGGAGCCATCCCAGACAGGAAAGTCTGTGAGACTCTTATTTCCAGTATACTACTCAGAAAAAGCTGGAAGTGATGCTGTGGTTTAAATGGTAGACCTCTTGCTTTGAGTACAGGCTCAGGGATAGCACCTAGGCCCTGAGTTCAAGCCCCAGGACCAGCACAAAAAAAAAAAAGGAAAGAAAACAAAAACAGCATTTTTTTCATTTCCTGGAGTTCATTTTGGTAAATAGTATTTTATATGAACAGATGAACATAGGCATTGTGCCTTTCTATTTTTAGTATATAAAAGTAAGGTGAAGTTTAACCAAATGTCTGGAAATCATGAATTGCATTAGACTGAAGTTTGTAAAGCAATTTTTAGGGCTTTTATGCAGTATTGTAGTTGAAAAAAATATATACCTATATTTTGTGTAGTGAAAATATTGTGTGGTTTGCTATTGCTGCCGTAAACAAGTTACCATAGTTTAGGAAGCTAGAAAGCCCAAGACAGGCCTGGCAATGCCAGTTTCAGGTGAGGGATCTCTTCTTGGCTTGTAGAGGCTTTCTCGCTGTGTTCACACATGGCCTTCCTCAGAATACAGAGAATGATGGAGGGGATCTCTCTGAGGGCTCTTCTTACTGGTACACTACTCCCCATCAAGTCAGTGCCCTCTCACTTTTTGTTTTTTGCAACTTCTTTATTGTGATTAAGTGATTACATAATTTTGCAAATTTTACAGTATTGTGGGACAGTGATGCTTAGTTAAATTCATAGACACATTCTAACTTTCATGGGGCAAATTGTCTATTGTGGTCTATAAAGTTTATGAGTTCTATCAGCTTTGACAATACAGTTATTTCTTCCACATCGGGTAATGTGCACATTCCTTTCCTTTTGCATAGTGTCCCTCTTTCCCACTCATTTCCTCCCTCCCATCGCTGCCATTGAGTTGCTTGGTTCGTTTTGATCAAAGTCCAGTCCAGCTGATGGGTCCCATTGTTGTATGTTTTTTCCTTATTCCCTCTAGTTCTGTGTCCTCATCCTAGTTTCCCTCCAGTGAACAGACATATACCATATGTATGATCAGCAGCATGGGGTAATTTAGTAGTGATTTGACCAGATGAGTGAAGGTCTTTTGATTCTCAAGTCTTATTAACTTTGTCGTATAATCTTAACGTTTTGGATTTAACATCTACTTACCAGGGAGACTATGTGATGTTTGTCTCTTTGCTCTTGGCATACCTCACTCAACATGATTTCTTCTAGTACCATCCATTTCCCTGCAAATGCCATTATTTTGTCCTTTCTAATGGCTGCATAATATTCCATTATGTATAGATACCACAATTTTTGGATCCACTCATCTGTGGTGGGACATCTGGGTTGTTTCCATATCCTGGCTATTGTGAACAGTGCTGCAATGAACATGGAGGTGCATGTGTCCTTGTATATTGGTTCCTGTTGTGCAGGATAGATGCCTAGGAGTGGTATGGCTGGGTCATAGGGGAGGTCAATATTTAGCTTTCTAAGGACCTTCCAGACTGCTTTCCAAAGTGGTTGTATAAGTGTACATTCCCACCAGCAGTGTAATAGGATTCCTCTTTCTCTGCATCCCCTCCAGCGTTTGTCGTTGGCTGATTTTAGGATGTGGGCCATTCTGACTGGGGTAAGGTGGTATGTCAGGGTTGTCTTTATTTGCATTTCCTGTACAACCAGGGAGGGGGAACATTTCCTCATGTGTTTCTTTGCCATTTTTATCTCTTCTTCTGAGAAGTCTCTCTTTAGTTCCTTTGCCCACTTAGTAATGGTTTGTTAGATTTGGGAGAGATTAGTTTCTTGAATTCCCTGTATATATTGGATATTAACCCCTTGTCTGATACATTGCTGGTAAATATTTTTTCCTAGTTAGTTGGTTGTCTTTCTAGCTTGGTTGCTATGTCTTTAGCTGTGCAGAAACTTTTTAAGCTAGTCTCATTTGTCTGGTCTCTCTCCAATTTATTGTGACTCTGGAACTATGTTCAGGAAGTTCCTGCCTGTGCCTATAAGTTCAAGTGTCTCTCCTACTCTGTCCTGCAGTAGTTTCAGAGATTCAGGTTTGATGTTATGATCTTTAATCCATTCTGAGTTGATGTTGGTGCATGGTGATAGGCTGGGGTCCACTTTTAGTTTTCTGCATGTGGCCGCCCAGTTTTCCCAGTGCCAGTAGTTGAAGAGGCTGTGCTTCTTCCACTGTATGTCTTTGGCTCCTTTGTCAAATATCAGCTGACTGTAGGCATGTGGTTTTCTTTCTGGATCTTCTGTTCCATTGGTTTTTGGGTCTGTTTTTGTGCCAGTCCATGCTGTCTTTGTTATTATGGCTCTATAGTAGAATTTGAAGTCTGGCGTCGAGATCCCTTCCATGTTGTCTTTTTTGCCTAGAGGTGTTTTGGCTATTCTAGGTCTTTTGTTGTTCCATATGAAATTTTGTACATCATTGGAATTTTAATAGGAATTGCATTGCATTTGTATATTAATTTTGGCAGCATGGCCATTTTCACTATATTAAGTCCCAAGAGCATGGAAGGTCTTTCCATTTCCTGGTGTCCTCTGTAATTTCATTTTTTATAGTTTTTTGTTAAACTGTATTTTTTTTGTCTTTTCTTTTTTGGTACTGGGGATCGAACCCAGGACGTTGCACTTGCTAGGCAAGCCCTTTGCCACTGAGCTACATCCCAGCCCTTTTTTTTTTTTTATAGTTTTTATAGTTTTCATTAAATAGTTCTTTTACATCTTTGGTTAGGTTAATTCCTAAATATTTTATTTCCCTTTCTGCTTGTACATTGTTTGTGTACAAGAAGGCAGCTGATTTTTGTGATTTTGTATCCTGCTACTTTGCCGAAGTGGTTTATAAGTTCTGAGTTTGGAGGTGGAGTTTTTGGGATCATGGAGGTATAGTATCATGTCATCTGCAAAAAGGGATAGTTTAACTTCTTCTTTCCCTATGTGGATCCCTTTAATGTCTTTTTCTTGCCTTACTGCTCTGGCTAAGGATTCCACGACTGTATTGAAAAGGAATGGAGAAAGTGGACATCCTTGCTTTGTTCCTGATTTTAGGAGAATCGGTTGTAGTTTTTCCCCATTAAGTATAATATTGGCTATTGATCTGCCATATATGGCTTTTATTGTTTTAAGGAATGTTCCTTCTGTTCCTATTTTCTCCAGCACTTTTTTTTTTTGGTCGGTCATGGGGCTGGCTTGAACTCTGGGCTTGGGCAGTGTCCCTGCGCTCTTCAGCTCAAGGCAAGTGCTCTACCGCTTAAGCCAATGCGCCACTTCTGGTTTTCTAGTGGGTTTTTATTGGAGATAAGAGTTTCAGGGCTTTCCTACCTGGGCTAGCTTTGAACCTCATCCTCAAATCTCAGCCTCCTGAGTAGCTAGGATTACAGGCGTGAGCCCCCAGTGCCTGGCTTCTGCCTTTTATTTATTTTTATTTATTTATTTATTTTAATTTTGGCTTCTGCCTTTTAACATGAATAAATGTTGTGTCTTATCAAAAGCCTTTTCTGCATCAATGGAGATAATCATATGGTTCTTTACACTTGGATCTGTTGATGTGTTGGATTACATTTATTGATTTACATATGTTAAACCATCCCCAGGTCTCTAGGATGAAGCCTACACACGTGTGTGTGTGTGTGTGTGTGTGTGTGTGTGTGTGTGTGTGTATTTTTTAATGTGTTTCTGGATATTGTTAACTAGAATTTTGTTAAGGATCTTTGCATCTGTGTTCATCAAGGAGATTGGTCTGTAGTTCTTTTTTGTTGGGTCTTGCCTGGTTTGGGATGAGTGTGATATTGGCATCATAGAATGAGTTTGGGATAGCTCCCTCCTTTTCTATTTCTCTGAAGAGCTTAAGGAGTGTGGGCATTAGTTCTTCTTTAAAGGTCTTACAGAATTCCGTTGTGAATCTACCTGGTCCTGGGCTTTTCCTTGTTGGAAGACTTCTGATTGTTTCCTGTATCTCATTGTAAGATACTGGATTATTTGACTTGTTTCTTCTTTGCTCAGTTTGGGCAACTTGTATTTCTCTAAAAATGAATCCATTTCTGCTAGGTTTTCTTTCTTTAGGGCATATAGCTTTTGAAAATAGTTCTTTATAATTGTTTGGATGTCTTGGGTGTTTGTGATTTTTCTCATGGCATCCCTAATCTTGTTAATTTGGGTTTCCTCTCTTTTTAATTAATCTTGCCAAAGGTCCATCAATTTTATTTATTTTTTCAAAATACTAGCTTTTTATTAATTTTATTTATAATTTTCCTCTATCGTTAATTTCAGCTCTTAATTTGGTTATCTGGCTCTGTCTAGTAACTTTAGGTTCTTTTTTTCATGTTTTTCTAGCAGTTTTAATTGCAACATGAGATTATTTACTTGGTCTGTCTCTTATTGTGAAAATACCGTACAGAGGAGTTACAATTACATGGGCAAATAATGAGTACATTTCTTATCAAGCATCGTTGCCTCCTCCTTTGTTTCCCCTTCCTGTCCCTTCCCATCTCCCTGTCTCTACTTTCTTGATGTGGGCACTGAGGGTGGTAATTTTGCCCCTCAGGACTGCTTTTGCTGTGTCCCACAGGTTTCTTTTTGATGTGTATTCATTTTCATTAAATTGTAGGAACTTTTTAATTTCTTCTTTGATTTCTTCTGTTACCCAGGTTTTGCTTAGAAGCGTGCTGTTCAATTTTCCATGTATTTGAGTAATTTCTACGGTATGATTTGTTACTGAGAACTAGCTTAATTTTACTGTGGTCGGATAGGATACAGGGGATTATGTCAATCCCCTTGTATTTGCCTAAGTTCCTTGTATGAACTATGGTATTATTTTGGAGAAAGTTCCATGGGCTGCTGAGAAGAATGTGTACTGTGCATTTTAGGGTGAAAAACTCAGTATATGTCAGTTAGTTTCCCTTGAAATATGGCCTCACTTAATTTGGTAGCTTCTTTGCCAGTCCTCTGGTTGGTAGACCTGTCCTTTGGTGACAGTAGGATATTAAAGTCTCCTAGTATTATCGTGTTTGGATCTATTTTATTGTGTAAGTTTGAGAGTATTTGCTTAACATATTTGGGTGCTCCAATGTTTGGGGAGTATAAGGTGATAATGGTAATATCCTCTTCTTGGATCCCCTTATTCTTTATTACCACGTTTAGCCTAAATTAATTCTCTAGAATTTACATCTGTTAACACAATGACATTGAAGGTAAAGGCCTTAACATCAGAATTGGGGGGGGGGGTGCATCAACAGTTCGTAACCCAGCCCTGTGCCACACTCAGTGTTATGAATTCTTTTTTTTTTTTTTTTGTCGGTCGTGGGGCTTGAACTCTGGGCCTGGGCGCTGTCCCTCAGCTCTTCAGCTCAAGGCGAGCGCTCTACCACTTGAGCTACAGCGCCACTTCCCGAATTAATATTTTTTAGCTATTAATTTCTTTAAAGTATGCTTAAATGTAAAATAGTAATCTAACACAAAAATTTTAAAAATGGAAGGTTTTTAAAAACGAGATTTCTGTTGCAAATGTGGTTTGAATGTAAAAGTAAATTCAAGGATTTACATAGCTTCTATCTTAACATTCTTAGTTTTAACAACAAAAAAATCTGTCCTGTCTTTAAATGTTTTTTGTTGTTGTTATTGTTGTGTAATTGTTCTTTTTTTGGCAGTATCAGAGTTTGATCTAAGAGCTTCACATTTGCTCTGCTTGCTTGCTCTGCTTGAACCATGCTACTAGCCATGCTGTTTTGCTCAGTCTGGCTTTGAACCGTGATCCTCTGGCTCTCAAGCCTCCTGAGTAGCAATGATTACACACATGAACTACCAGTTCCCAGCTTTTAAAATATAATTTTTTACTTATAGTATAAGTAGTTATTTTACCATCTGGTGCACCCAGATTCCAATTTTATATTTCACTAGCATCTCCCTGTGTCTAAACATGAGAGCCAGTCTGTAGAGGAGGACTAGTGATGGGGGAGCTACTCACAGCAGATTTTTGTTTTGGGGTAACTTGGTAGTAGGGTTTGAGCTTGGAGCTTTATAGTTGCGTGCGGGCAGTCTATCACTTGAGCCCATTCCCAACCCATTTTGTTTTCATTATTTTTCAGATAGGTCTTGCATGTCTGCTTCCCATGTAGCTGGGATGACAGATTTGTAGTTGGATGAGATAGTCTCATGAACGCAAACCATAATCCAGTTTCGGCCTTTCTGCTGGCTAGGATTATAGGCATGATCTACTGCTAACTACTCACGACTTAATGATAATAATTTTTTGTATTTATCTGTGTTGTGAGTAGCTCCTGTGAAGAAGATCTAATATCACTTAGAATTTGTGTGAGAGAGAGGTAAACAGGATCTTTTATTTAGATAGGATGGCTTCTGATTGCCTCATTTTCTGCAAGTAAAACTAATCTCTTAGATTTGGAATGGTCATTAAGTTTCAGTTCTTTTCTAATCATATAATAAGACTTCATCCAACTCATTTAGAAATTCATTTGGGAATCTTCAGCTAATTGCTTTGACTTTTAGTTAGAAGTGTGTTTTGTCATAGGAAGGATGAGATTTTTTATTAATAACGATGATTTTGAAGTCACTTTTAGATATACATACTGGTTCTGTAAGGATACTTCCCTTTTATTTCAAAGAAGAAATGCTACAGACTGTTCTGGTAACCTGTAAAATTTATTAACAAGTTATGTAAAGTTTAGATTTATGAATAGATTTTTTTTTTTTGGGTCCGGTCGTGGGGCCTGAACTCTGGGCCTGGGCACTGTCCCTCAGCTCTTCAGCTCAAGGCTAGCACTCTACCACTTGAGCCACAGCGCCACTTCTGTCTTTTTTCTTTTTGCTTATGTGGTGCTGAGGAATCGAACCCAGGGCCTCGAGCATGCAGGCAAGTGCTCTACCACTGAGCTACCTTCCCAGCCCTATGAATAGATTTTTTTGGCAGTTTTCTTTTGGATCCTTTTGTAACAGATTTTATCCAAGTTTTTTGTTACCAAATTTCAAATCACTTGTATCTAAGAGTTGTAATAGAATTCTAAGCCGGGCGCTGGTGGTTCACAGCCGGGCGCTGGTGGTTCAAGCCTGCAATCCTAGCTACTCAGGAGGCTGAGATCTGAGAATCGAGGTTCCAAGCCAGCCCGGGCAGGAAAGTCCGTGAGACTCTTATCTCCAATAAACCACTAGAAAACTGGAAGTGATGCTGTGGCTCAAGCTGTAGAGCGCCCGCCTTGAGCTGAAGAGCTGAAGGACAGCACCCAGACCCAGAGTTCAAACCCCATGACCGACCAAAAAAAAAAAAAAAGAATTCTAGTGATTATGACCTGATGTGGAAACTTTTCTTTATATTTATTTAGAACTTCGTGTATATTTTTAGAACTTTGTATGTTTTTGAAATCAATACTAATTGTCATTTTTTCTTTCTCACAGCTTCTTATTCTCCAATTCAGCCTCATTCTCTAATAAAACATCAACAGATTCCTCTTCATTCACCACCTCCCAAGGTTTCCCATCATCAGCTGATATTGCAACAGCAACAGCAGCAAATTCAGCCAATCACTCTTCAGAATCCAACTCAAGATCCGCCCCCATCCCAGCACTGTATACCACTCCAAAACCATGGCCTTCCTCCAGCTTCCAGTAATACTCAGTCACAACATTGTTCACCAATTCAGAGCCACCCCCCTCCTTTAACTGTATCTCCCAATCAGTCACAGTCAGCCCAGCAGTCTGTAGTGGTGTCTCCTCCACCACCTCATTCACCAAGTCAGTCTCCAACTATAATTATCCATCCACAAGCACTTATGCAGCCACACCCTCTTGTGTCATCAGCTCTTCAGCCAGGACCAAATTTGCAGCAGTCCACTGCTAATCAAGTGCAGCCAACAGCACAGCTGAATCTTCCATCCCATCTTCCACTTCCAGCTTCCCCTGTTGTACACATTGGCCCAGTTCAGCAGTCTGCCCTGGTGTCCCCCGGTCAGCAGATTGTGTCTCCAACATCACACCAACAATATTCAGCCCTTCAGTCCTCTCCAATTCCAATTGCAACCCCACCACAGATGTCAACATCTCCTCCAGCTCAGATTCCACCACTGCCCTTGCAGTCTATGCAGTCTTTACAAGTGCAGCCTGAAATTCTGTCCCAGGGCCAGGTTTTGGTGCAGAATGCTTTGGTGTCAGAAGAGGAACTTCCGGCTGCAGAGGCTTTGGTCCAGTTGCCATTTCAGACCCTTCCTCCTCCCCAGACTGTTGCAGTAAATCTACAAGTACAGCCACCAGCACCTGTTGATCCACCAGTGGTAAGCCCTTGGAAGCTCTTTGACTTTCTTGATGAAATGAAAGTAAAAACTGTTCTCTCCCATATTGTATTATGTTGCTAACTAAATGCCTGTGAATTTAAAAAGTTTGGGTTTTTTATATGTCATTCTGACAAACATGCTATATGGGCAAAAAAAAAATTGCCATTATTGGTTGTAGAATGGTTGCATGCTTGATAATTTGTGATGGTTAAAGTCCCTCGTTAATTTTATTACTATTTAAACAAATCCATCTGCTATCTTTACAGAGTTGATTTTTTTTCCCCAAGGGAATGCATTTGAACCAGTGTCATCTGCACAAAGTTTTTTCTCTTAAGGTGATTATCCTTCATAGATCCCTTCTGTTGGCTTGTGTGTTCTTAAACGTATGGTTTATCTAGCTAAGCTTTTGGTGGTGTGCATTCTGAAGTCCTGGGCCTCAAGGTGGAGGAGATATTCTTATAAACTGTACTTTTTTGATGAAATCACATTTTATAATTAAAATCTTGTGAAAAAAATCTGTTCTAGGAAAGTCCAACTTTGCAAAAAATATTAACTGATTTTAAAAAAGCTTATACTAAGAAAAATATATACTTAATGTTTCTGTTATATATATATATATAAATATCACTTTAAAAGCTCACACTTTCAGTAATGACTTTAATATTAATAATGGAAATAGTTAAACATTGGGAAGTATGAATGAAACTCATCAGAATAAAGTTCTAAAAATGATATGTTATCTAGAAAGGAAAATAACCTTGTAAATTATTTTAAAACGTTATCTAAATGAACTTAAGATTTATAACCTAATTTCAAATAAAATTGAAATAAGATCTGAAAATGTTTTATCAGAATGATAAAAAGCATAGTTTCTAAGGGTGGAAGGGGAAAACAAAAAAAAAACAACAACAAAGCAAACAAAAACAAAAAAAATCCCAAAATCATAGTTTCTGAGAGGAATCTTCCTAAAAGGAGATTTTATATCAAACCTCACTGAAGAAATTTTATCACTTAAAAACTTATAACCTTTAGCTAAAGGAATTTCAATGCTTTTGGAATACTTTGGATCTCAGGATGCACATTTATAGATATTTTATTCTCATCATTCTGATTAATCTTACTCGGCATAAAGAGATTGAATTTTAGCTGGACCTGGTGGTGCACATCTATAATCCCTGCACTTGGGAGGCTGAAACAGGAAGATGGCAAGGCTGGGCTATGATAGTAAAAGACATTGTCTCATTAAAAAACACCAAAAAACCCAAAAACGATTTTGAATCCCATTTTCCCTTCCCTTTTTAGAACTAGAACTTGATAAAAAAAAAACAGCAGTTCTAGAAACGTTTGTCCTTTAAGTACCTTAACTCTGTGTTTTCTTTTAAAGGATTGTGAAGAGCTTACTGTGGGTATTGTAGCATAAACACTATAGCTCAGTGGCAGAACTCCTTCTTAGCATACATAGACCTAGGTTCAATCCCTAGTATTGCAGAAGTAAGACAAAAATAAAACTACACTTTTAGAAACGTATGGCATTTTCAAAGAAATCAAATTTAATTTAAATTCAATTTTCTTCCTAGTTTTGTGATTTGATTCCAACAAGTGAGAAATCTTTTCTATATTCCTTTTCTAACTTTTTTTTAATGTGAAGGGAAACAAATATATTTGGGTAGAAATATCAAACACTTTAAAATTACAGCCCAAAATAGTATGGTTCTATTTTGTTGGTTTCTGCCCTATTTTTAAAAATTCTCCTTAAAATAAAAAAAGTTGTGTCTTATTTTTGGAAGCCTTTTTCTTAAGTTATTAATACCTTTTTCTGCTCTAACTTATTTAATTGTATGCTTGCTGTAGATTTCCTGTTGTCTTTGCTTCTTTCTTTTCCTTGAGTAACTGGTCTGGTTATTTAATTGCTATGTTTTTCTTTTATTATCTTTGACTGCTTTAAAAAAATCACAAATGATAGTTTCATGGTTATTTCAAATACTAAAGGTAGAGAGATATTGCTTAAAAGATGTGAAATTTTGAAAGATAAAAGTAAAATCAGTATATATTTTAAAGTTACATTTATAAAAGAATTAGTTTTATTGACATTTAAATAAATAAGTTATGTTGAGGGTAGATAATTTAGAACTAATAAACAAATGTTCCTCAGTTTATTTAGGAAAGGGACACATGGGCATAATGGACTTTATTGAGGTAAGTTTGGCAGTCTTTGTTATTTTTAGAGTAGTTATAGTTCTGAGCTAAACAGAATTTATGATGTACAGTTTCATAATGATGTTGTGAGCAAACTTTCCATCTCTTCACTTTCTTCAGTATTTTAGTTGTTGCATCTAGATTTCTTTGTGCCAATCATGCCAGATGTCTGTGATCGATATGTTTTGCCTTTACATGAGAAGAAGTTAGCCTTAACTATGAAGTATGAAAAGCATTTCACAGTATCCCTTAATGGGTTATTTTTAAAAAATGCTATTTGTATTATGGTTCTTTCCATCTTTTAAAAACACTTTATTTTTAAAAATAAATTCCATGCTTGATCATGGCTTGATTCCTTAAAAGATACTGTGGCAGATACTTGAATAATATATGACAAGATTAAAGAGATTTCCCTCTTCCTTGTAGTAAAAGATAATTATCTAAAACAGGAAATGCTATCTATATAGATAAATTGAGCTAGTTAATAAAATCATACTTGTTTATTCTGGGTCAATTCCTCTACAACTCAGGCAAATGAATCACTGAATAGATGCTTCTGTATACTAACAGTGGTCTATTGATGTTTGTCAACTGCCAAATATTTTTGTGGATGATTTTTCTTGTAGAGATCATTATCACCATTTAAAAAATTACTGTTGCCATGACTAGATACTAGTAGTCACCATTGTTGAACTGTGTAGTAACAAATAACTGCTTTCAATTCTGAGATCCACACTCTAGCAGAGAAGTCTCTGTGGTGAAACAATGTTATAATTGAAGGGTTGTAAGCAGGTATCTTTAAATATGTTGCCTGTTTAGTTGATTTGGATCATAGTTTAGGATATTATATTTGGTATAAAGATAACAGTAATCTTTTAAAGAAAAAGATGTTTTATTCTTAGAGATTTGGAAAGATTTCTAAAAAAAATCATTGCTTGTTAATTTCTTCCTTTATAACTAAAACCTCACACTGTCTTTTTTATATATGGTTTGTGCTGGATTCAGAAGTTTTTATTACTTACCTGTATGATTTTTATATATTTCTAGCATCAATCCTTTTCAGTAGTTTAGTTAAAATACAATATTAGATGTTATTTAAAAGTTATTTTATGAATGTTTTTTCATGGTTTAGATTTGTTGGAATGTTAATTAAATAACATAAAGAATCTTTCTATACTTAAGTAAAAGATTTGTACCTAAAAGAAAGGAGGTAGCCGGGCGTGGGTGGCTCACACCTATAATCCTAGCTACTCAGGAGGCTGAGATCTGAGGATCACAGTTGAAAGCCAGCCCAGGCAAGGAAAGTCCACGAGAGTTTTATCTCCAATAAACCACCAGAAAACCGGAATTAGTGTTGTGGCTCATGTGGTAGAGTGCTAACCTTGAGCTGAAGTTCAGCTCAGGGACAGTATCCAGGCTCAGAGTTCAAGCCCAATGACCACCCAAAAAAAAAAAAAAAAGACACCATTTCTACAAACGTTCTTTGAAAATTAAGCCTTAAATTTAATGAAATATTACTTCTAGTTACATAGCTCCTTCTCAGAGAGCTTTCTTTCTTAATTATAATCTTTATAATGGAACGAAAAGGTAAAGGCTTTAAGGCTTCCTCCATTGGTATGGAATATTGGCTAAAAAATTCATCTGAATGGCTTTGGAAGTATATGTATGTGTGTGTTGTTTTAGAGAAAGATATTTATTTGACTTATTTGAACAGAAAGGAAAACCATAATTGCACATCTTCTTTTCAGATATTAGTTTCCATAATTTAATCTTGAATTCACATAATAAGAATAAAGAAGAGCTTAGGATTTATTTCTTCTGACAATATATTTTCTATTATACATTACTCTGCAAATTTACTTAATGTGCCTGTGAACATTATTAGTATCTGTTTTAGTTTATGAAAATGGATACTAATTTTCACATAAACTCTTCTATTGGAAATGAATACAAACAATAGTGTGATTCTTGAAGTAGTTATTTGTGTAAAGTAAAATCTTTTTAAAAAAATCTTTTAAAAATAATTGTTAAATATATTCTTTTAAAAATAATTCCCCAAAAAATTAAAAAGTCACCATCCTTAGTAATTTTTGCTTAAAAAGTGATCCAGCTTGTTTTCATTGAAATATCAATTATTATGAAAGACTTGAATGGCTTTAAGGTTTTTCTGTCAATGTGTCAGAATACTCATTTTGCCTTGGTTTTAAATTTTTTTTTTTTTTTTTGGGGGTTTTGGTCGGTCGTGGGGCCTGAACTCTGGGCTTGGGCGCTGTCCCTCAGCTCTTCAGCTCAAGGCGAGTACTCTACCGCTTGAGCCACAGTGCCACTTCCTGTTTTTAAATTTAATACATTAGAATTTGTTTTTTTTGTTTTTTAAGTTAAGAGCACTTCTTTCTGTGTGCTTTTGTAGACGTTTTAAGGCAATATGGTTTGTCATTTCAGGTTTACCAGGTTGAAGACATGTGTGAGGAAGAAATGCCTGAAGGGTCGGATGAATGTGTCCGCATGGACAGAACCCCCCCACCGCCCACTTTGTCTCCAGCGGCTATCACTGTGGGAAGAGCTGAGGATTTGACCTCTGAACATCCTTTGTTGGGTAAGGAAGAACCAAAATATTGTTGAAATTAATAATGTTAATAATAGGAGATATTGTTCCATTAGAGATGATATTAAACTAATGTGTTACTTCAAAGTGCAGCAAAAAATAGAATATAAATTTTTATGAATAATTTTACTAAAGAGCAAATAGTAATTATTTGCCTTTTTGGAAAATTATTCCTTTTTTTTTTTTTTTTTGGCTAGTCCTAGGGTTGGCGCAAATCAGAGCCTGGGCACGCACCATTTGAGCCACAGTACCACTTCTGGCTTTTTCTGTTTATGCAATACTGAGAAATTGAACCCAGGGCTTCATGTATGCTAGGCAAACACTTGAGCAGTAAGCCACATTCCCAGCCCAGAAAATTGTTTAATAGCAGGAAAGGTCAGTAGTTTATAAACTGGGTACCCACCACTTGAATGAAAAATCATGCCACTTCTACTATTCTTTTTCATATACATATTGAGGTTTATTTGTTGAGGTGCTTCTATCTTAAAAATTAGAGTAAACCAAGATTCTACCTAAAGATTTGAATTATGCTTTCCAAAAATTAAAAACATTTCAAGTCATATCTTATTTCTCAAAATTGCTGTGAAACAGCCTATTTTTACAGATTTCTTTTTCTTTTTTTTTCCTGGTTGTGGGGCCTTAACTCTGGGCCTGGGTGCTATCCCTCAGCTCTTCAACTCAAAGCTGGTGCTCTATCACTTGAGCCACAGGGCCACTTCCAGCTTTTTCTGATTATATGGTCCTAGGGAATCGAACCCAAGGGCCTCATGCATACAAGGCACTGAGCCACCTTCCCAGCCCCCAGATTTAATTCTTAAAGCTCTTTTTGTGCTAGTTAATATTCATAACATTGAATAGTTTCAGAGGACACATGCTCTTTACTAAAAAGTGTGCTGATCTGTGATCTAAGTAATACCAATATTAGTATAGCCTTTCTGTAACTATTCTGTTCTGTTGAATATCTCATGGCCTTCATGAACATTTTCAGCCAAAAAAACCCACTATAACTAACTATGGAGGTACTGACCCTGTCTGACAGCAAAGCAGCTCTTGCTCTGTTTAGTCATCATCCTTTTTCCTCCCCTTATCTATCTATCAATCTTTCTTTCTTTCCTCCTCTTCCTCTTCTTCCTCCTTCTCCTCCTCCTCCTCCTCCTCCTCCTTCTCCTTCTTCTTCTGTCCTGGGGCTTGAATTCAGGGCCTGGCACTGTCCCTGAGCTTATTTTGCTCATGGCTAACACACTCCACTTGAGCCACAGTGCCATTTCCTGCCTTTTCTGTTTATATGGTACTGAGGAATGGAACCCAGGAGTGCATGCATGCTAGGCAAGCATTCTACCACTAAGCCACATTCCTAACCATCTCCCTCATTTCCTTACTAATGTGACTCTGGAAAGCATAGAAGAGGAAAATCAACCTTCTTTTCTCCTTCTTGGAAATAGGAAATGTTTAGTCAACAAAGTTATATAAACTAAGACTGTTAGTTTATATTAGACTGTTATATTAAACTATTGCCTTTGTTTATTCAAATGCCATCTTAAAAGATTGATTTAAAGCCTTTGCTGGTTGTTCATGCCTGTAATCCTAAACTACTCAGGAGATTGAGATATGAGGATTGCAGTTCAAATCAGCCCAGGCAGGAAAGGCCATGAGCCATAAGACTTTTTTTTTTTTTAGTATTATTGTTGAGTTGATGCACAGAGGGTTACAGTTATATGAAACAGGTCATAAGGAATGAATACAATTCTTTTTGAACCGGATCTCCCTTCTGCCTCTCCTGGTTTTTCTTTCCTGTTCCAACCCACAAGATATCCAGTTTATTTTCTAGGTAGAGTCTGGCCTTGTTCCCCCTTGTGCCCTCTTTTACCCTCCCAAGTGCAAACTAACAAGAAAAAAGGAAAGGAAAACGAAACAGGCAACTATGGCAACTAAAAAATGTTTCATTTCCTCTTTTTGGAGTTCACATGAGACCCTTATCTCCCTCCAGTTAACTACTAGGAAACCAGAAGTGGTGCTGTGGCTCAAAGTGGTAGAGCATTAGCTTTGAGCAAAAGAGCTGAGGGACAGTGCCCAGGCTGTGAGTTCAAGCCCCATGACCGACCAAAAGAAAAAAAAAAGATTGATTTAAGTTTCTTCACACTCCAAGTGGATTTATGTTGCTGTAGATTTCTGGAATTTTGATTTAAAAGCTAAAATCCATGCTTTATTGAATAATGCATTTACAATGTGACTATAATTACAATATAAGTATTACTAATTTATTGACACCAAATACAGACACTTTTAGAACACATTAAATACCTTTACTTTTTTTTTTTTGGTCGGTTGTGGCACCTGAACTCTGGGCCTGCGCACTGTCCCTCAGCTCTTCAACTCAAGGCTAGTGCTCTACCACTTGAGCCACAGCACCACTTCTGGCCTTTTCTGCTTAAATGGTGCTGAGGAATCAAACCCAGGGCCTCATGCATGCAAGGCAAGTGCTCTACCACTGAGCTACCTTCCCAGTCCCTATCTTTTTTTTTTTTAAGAATCTAATTTGAGATCTTGCCAAGTTACTTGCAAGTAGACATTTTGATCTTTCTATAATTTACTTCAAACTTATCACTGGTCTGTAGCACACAGAAGGATAAGTACAGGCTGATGTTTAGAATAATTCTTAACCCAAATTGTGAAATAAACTAACTTGAAAAATAGACTTATTTCCATCCAAGGTTCAGTTTGAATAAATCTGTAATTCTATTTTTTTTTTTTGTGGAACTGGGATTTGAACTCAGTGCTTCAAGCGAGTGTTTTACTGTTTTTAAGCTATGCTTCTACCCAGAAAGTCCTCAAGACTAAAATTATCGATGCAAAGAAGTAGGAATAGTTCCTAGGTCTTGTGCAGAAAATGAAACTGTTCTATTTGCTGAGCTTCTGTTGTTTAAGGATTCTTATTATTCCTCTTCTACCTAACGAGGTTTTGAGCATCTGTGCTAGGTACTATCATTCCTTTTCATACTTAGGATAGAGTGGAGTTGACAGCAGTTAAGAGCATGCTTTCTAGAACCAAACCACTTGGGTGGCACAAAATCAGCCCACTGCTGATTTGCTATGTGCCATTACAACAAGTAATAGAATCTATCTGTCTACCCATAGACTAGTATTAAATCAAATGACTTACAACATGTAGGACATTGGACATGGTACTTGGTGTATGAATATCTAGTAATTATTGTTACTGTCTTTGCAGACATCTTTTCGTTTTTTTCTTTTACTTTTTTTTTTTGGGTCCAGTCATGGGGCCTGAACTCTGGGCCTGGGCGCTATCCCTCAGCTCTTCAGTTCAAGGCTAGCGCTCTACCACTTGAGCCACAGTACCACTTCCGGCTTTTTTTTTTTTTTTTTGCTTATGTGGTGCTGGGGAATAGAACCCAGGGCTTCATGCCTGCAAGGCAAGCGCTCTACCACTGCGTCACCTTCCTTGTTTTTCTTAAACCACCAGTCCTTGTTTTTCTTAAACATCTGTGCTCATAGCTATTCCTAGCTACCACCTGTTTCTATCTAGTGTAATACAGGCAGCAAAGGGTTTGTGGTACTAAATGGGAAGGTAAAGTCTCCATTTATTGTAGGCTGTCAAATTTCTCTTACTGTAGTCCTCAGAATTTGATGGGGGACGGATCACTGTGATTCAGTCTAACATCTTGCACTTGATACAGTGCTACACTGTTGAAGAGAGTTAAAAATAAAAAGCACATGTTTTTGCTGGGCATTGATGGCTCACACCTGTAATTCTAGATACTCGAGACTGAGATATGAAGATCACACTTCACAGCTAGCCTGGGCAGGAAAGTCCATGAGATTCTTATCCCCAGTAATCCCCAATTAACTACCAAAAAGCCAAGAAATGGAGCTGTCGCTTAAAGTGGTAGAGCACAAAATCTCAGGGACAGCGCCCAGATCCTGAGTTCTGAGATCAAGCCCCAGGGCTGGCACAAAATCAAGCCAAAAGGTACATGTTTTTTGAGGATTGGAGGCTCAGCTTCTTGAGATTAAGATGATGACCTGTGTAAATTATTAAAATTCCTGCTTACTCTGTAGATTTCGTGAGCCTTTTCCATTTTCATAGTATTTGCCTATCCGTTCTTACTATCTGGAATAAAGATATGAAACCATAGGAAATTTAGTATCTCTATAGCATAGAAACAATAACCAATTTTGTATTACTCTTGATAGAATTAAGACATTTTCATGTTTATAGCAGGGCAGTTACTGTACCCATGTTTCAATGATGACTGATCAAATTGCTCTTCTATAAAATGGGAACAACAGTAGTTTTATTAAGGTTATTGTACAGGCTAAATGAGATAAGTAGAAAGTTCTTAGAAACAATTTTTGTTGTTGTTTTTATGCTGGGGTCTGAACTCAAACTAAGCACTGTCTCTGAGCTCCTTTTGCTCAAGGCCAGCACTCTACCACTTGAGCTACAGCATTACCCCAGGCTTTTTCTGTGATTAATTGGTGATAAGAGGCATGGGGACTTTTCCTGGCCTGGCTGGCTTTGAACCATGATCCTGAGATCTCCGGCTCATAAATAGCTAGGATTACAGGCATGAGCTATACTGGTACCCAGCTTTAGGGACAGTTTTTGAAACACCAATATTCATGTTTTATTCTGTTTTATGTATAGGGCTTGAAATTAGGGCATGGGCACTGTCCCAGAGGTCTTGTGCTCAAGCTAGTGCTCAAACCACTTCTCCAGCTTTTTGATGATTAATTTGAAGTAAGAGTCTTACGGATTTTCCTGCCCAGGCTATCCTTAAGTCTCAGTCTCCTGAGTAGATAGGATTATAAGCATGAGTCCCTGATGCCTGGCTTTGTGTTTATTCTTCAGTGCTCTTTCATATTTGCTTGGTAAAAATGCTGAAGATCAAAAATAACTTTCTTTCAGAGCAAGTGGAATTACCTACCGTGGCGTCTGTCAGTGCATCAGTAATTAAATCTCCATCGGACCCCTCCCATGTTTCTGTACCTCCACCTCCACTCTTACTTCCAGCCGCTACCACCAGGGCTAATAGTACATCGATGCCAAGCAGCCTCCCCGGCATAGAAAACAAGCCTCCACAGGCTATCGTGAAACCACAGATCTTGACCCATGTTATTGAAGGCTTTGTCATTCAGGAGGGGTTGGAGCCATTCCCTGTAAGTAGGAAGCACATTTGTAATGTTTCAATTGGTATTATCCAGACAGTATTTAAAAAAAAAAAATCATTCTTCTCTTAAGAGGAAGCTTGCAGTTTTATTTTAGAAGTTCTGTAGAATTTAACTATGTCAGTTATATATTTCCAAATATAGTCCTAGAATAATATGCTATCCATAAAACATGGAGACTTTTCTTTTTTCTTTTTAGACAAAGTCTTGGTTTATATAGTCAAGGTTGGCCTATACTCACAATCCTCCTGCCTCTACTTCTATTTTTTTTTTAAAAAGAAGATTGAAATGACACATCTAAAGTATATTGTTTTAAAAATGGTGCTCTGGGGCTGGGAAGGTGGCTCAGTGGTAGAGCGCTTGCCTTGCATGCATGAGGCCCTGGGTTCAATTCCTCAGCACCACGTAAGCAAAAAAAAGCCAGAAGTGGCGCTGTGGCTCAAGTGGTAGAGTGCTAGCCTTGAGCTGAAGAGCTGAGGGACAGCACCCAGGCCCAAAGTTCAGGCCCCATGACTGGAGCCCCTCTCCCCCCCCCCCAATCTGAGTGCAGATTATACTAATTTATAATCCCCTAATGCATCTGAACTTATCCAGTTGATGGTTTATAATTACCACATAGATTTTCTCTTCCTGAGTTTCTGTCTTTCATCAGGTTTTTAATAATTCTTTAATTTGTACACGACGTTATGTCGAAAAACGAACTTTACAGCTTTGGCTGGGGGGGGAGGGGGGAGGGGAGGGAGAGAGATGGGAATGGGGAGAAGGGGAAACAAAGGAGGAGGCAACAATGCTTGATAAGAAATGTACTCATTATCTTGCCCATGTAATTGTAACTCCTCTGTACTGTATTTTCACAATAAAAAGAAGACTTGAAAATTAAAAAAAATTTTTTTTTTAATTTGGGCACTGGTGGCTCATGCCTATAATCCTAGCTTTTAAAGAGGCTGAGAGCTGAAGATAATTATTCGAAGCCAGGCTGGCCAGGAAACTATGAGTCTCTTCTATTAAATCACTGAAAAAGCCAGAAGTAGAGCTGTGGCTCAAGTGAGTGCTAGCCTTAAGCTAAAAAAAGCTTAGGGACTGAGCCCAGGCCCTGCATTCAAGGTACAGGACTGGCAAAAATTAAAATAAAAAAAAAAATTTCAGTTCCCCAAGACTTTTTCAAATTATGTATTTATTTATATTTCTTTGTTGGTTGTGGGGCTTGAACTCTGGGCCTGGGTACTGTCCCTAAGCTCTCCAGGTCAAAGCAAGCATTCTACTGCGAAGTCCATTTTTTGGCATTTAATTGGAGATAGGAGTCTCAGGGCCTTTCCTGCCTGGGCTGGCTTTGAACCACAATCCTCAGATCTCAGCCTCTTGAGTAGCTAGGATTACGGCATGAGCCACTGGCGTCCAGCTCATTTTTTATTTTTGTTATTATAAAGATGATGTATAGAGGGTTTTACAGTTACGTAAGTCAGGTAATGAATACTTTTCTTTTGGGGCAGTGTCACCTCTTCCATCACTCTTTCCCATTTCTCCCTCCTGACCACTCTACCCACGAGTTGTATAGCTCATTTTTAGTATCCAGTGAGTACCAGTTCTTCATTTGTTCACCCTTTGTCTTCTTTTCTGTGTCCTCCTTTACTCCCCTCCTGCCCCCAAGACAGATAAAGGAACAAACAAGATGAAAAGAAAACAAAAAAACCTCCTGTTTGAATATCCTGGAGTTCATTTTAATATTATTTTATATGATCAAAGACATTGTGTCTTTGTGTTCCTCCCCTGAGTATTCTTCTTTTGTTTCACTGTGTGTGAATGCCTAACGTCCTATATAATTTTTCATGTCCCAGTGTATTTTAGGTCTAGCTTCTGCATATGAGAGAAAATATGTGCCGTATGTCTCCCTGAGCTTGGCTTATCTCACTTAACATGATTTGTTCTAGGTCCATCCATTTCCCTGCAAATGACATAATATTCTTTCTAATGACTGTGCAAAATTCCATTGTGTATGGGAACCACATTTTTTGGATACGCCATTTGGGCTGTTTCCCCATCTGGGCTATTGTGAATAGTACAGCAGTTAACATGATGTATAAGTGTCTTTATGGTATCCTGCCTTGTGATGTTTTGTGTAGATGCCCAGAAATGGTATGGATAGGGAAGATGCATGTTTAGTGTTTGGAGGAACCTCCAGACCACTGTCCAGAGTAGTTGCACTTGTTTACATTCCCACCAATAGTGCAGTGGAGTTCCTTTTTCCCTACATCCTTCCAGCATTTGTTGTTCAAATACATGATGTTAGTCTAAATAGGGTGAGATGATTTGCATTTCCTTTATGGACAGGGATATATCTGATCATTTCTTCATCTGTTTCTTTGCTATTCTTACCTCTTCATCTGAGAAGTTTCTCCTTTGTTCCTTTACCCATTTAGTGATTGGTTTGTTGGTTTGGGGAGGAGTTTAAATTTTTTTTTTAAATTTTAAGTAGTTAGGCAAAGGGGTTTTTGTGCAATAAACCAGTTTATGAGTACAACACATCATACTTATGAGTATAACACATCATATGTGTTGTTTTCCCCCATCTTTCACTACTCACTACCCATAAGCTCAAGTTACATGGTTCTATTTTCATATATATACCCTGAATATAATGATTGTATTTGCCCACCCTGCTTGAGCAGTACTTTCAAAAATTATGTTGGCCAAGGCAGGAGGATCATGAGCTTAAAGCAACGTGATTATGGCAAGCCTGACTGCATAGCAAGACGCTAATAGCCAAAAGGGGAAAAAAAAAGTTTTTTTGTTTCCAAAGGTGCTGCGAGTATAACAAAGTTCAGGGCTCTGAATTTGATGCCCAGCAGTGGAAAAGAAAATAAATGCCCATGCAGTATCTAAATATACTGTTAGAGCTTTTGCTTTTCAGTGCTGAATATTGGGACATTGCCAGTATAGGAATGAACATAAAGGATCGCTAAAATTTAGCACTTTTTTCCCCCAGTTCTGAGCTTGAACATGGCCTGAGTACTGTCCTGGAGCTTTTTCAGCTTGAGGTTAGTGCTCTACCACTTGAGTCACAGCTCCAATTTTGGCTTTTTGGTGATTAATTGGAGATAACAATCTCATAGTCGCCTGCCTAGTTTTGAACGGCTATCCTCAGATCTCAGCCTCCTAAGTAGTTAGGGTTACAAGTGTGAGCCTCCAGTGCCTGGCCAACTTCTTTTTTTTAATTACGAAACTAGGATAGTAGTTCTATTTGGCAGAGACTTTGAAACATTCCACTGGTAACTAAACTGCATAACCTCTATCCAGGCAACAAAACACTTAAGGAATAGAGCTGAGTGAATGAATATTACAGATACTGTTCAAAAGATTTTAACCAATTATTTCTGAATGTCTTTTAAAAGAGATTATTTTATTCTCTTTTAAAGGTGAGTCGTTCATCTTTACTAATAGAACAACCTGTGAAAAAAAGACCTCTTTTGGATAATCAGGTGGTGAATTCTGTGTGTGTTCAGCCAGAGCTACAGAACAATACAAAGCATGCAGATAATTCCTCTGACACAGAGATGGAAGACATGATGGCTGAAGGTTTGTGATTTCATTTATGATACTCTTTTTATCTTACTTTGGTGTTTGCAGAAGCATAGATTTTTTTTTCACTTGGAAATACTTTTATTTTTAGACAGTACATTATTTGCCTAAAATAATGAAAAAGCTAACCAAACTAACTAAAATAGCAAGATTGGCAGCATTAGTTTGACTTGAAGGACTGTGGATGGAAAAATTCCACATAAGATACAAAGTAATTCAGGTTTTTTTCTCAAGATAACCAATTATCTCCTTTAAAAGTAAACTTAGGGGGCTGGGAAGGTGGCTCAGTGGTAGAGTGCTTGCCTTGCATGCATGAGGCCCTGGGTTCGATTCCTCAGTACCACATAAGCAAAAAGAAAAAAGCTGGAAGTGGCGCTGTGGCTCAAGTGGTAGAGCGCTAGCCTTGAGCTGAAGAGCTGAGGGACAGCGCCCAGACCCTGAGTTCAGGCCCCAGGACCGGACCCCCCCCCAAAAAAAAAAAAAAGTAGACTTAGAATGACTATTTTACAGAATTTGCTCATATATCTGGAGCTTTCTAGGTTGTTTCTTATACTTTGCATATTCTGGTTTGTGGTAGTAAATATTACAATTATTTTTAGGGATATACTCTTTAGAAAAGAAGAGATTTAAAGAGAAAAATGTCAGCAATTCTCCTGAAAGAATTTGCTGTGGTGGTGGTAGTCATGAGGCTTAAATTCAGGGCCTGGGCACTGTCCTTGAGTTTTTTTGCTCAAGGTTAGTGCTCTACTACTTTGAGCCTTAGCAACACCTTGGTTTTCTGGTGGTTGATTAGAGATAAGAGTCTCATAGAAGTTGTTGCCTGAGCTGGGTTACTCAGATCTCAACCTCTTGAGTAGTTAGGATTACAAATATGAGCCACCAGTCCCTGGCAAAAGAATTACCTTTAATAAACTGTATTTGAATAATGATTATTCCATACAGGTTAAAACGGTATTCAAAGTTGGTGCTATTAGCTTACTTCTGTAATCTCAGCTATTCAGTAGGCAGAGAATTGGAAGACCATAGTTTGTGGCCAGCTTGGCAAAAAAAGGTAGTGAGACCCTCCCATCTCAACAAATAAGCCAGGTAATCGTGGTAGACAGCTGCAATCACAGCTGTGTAGGTAGGAGGCTCTAGGTAGGAGGATCATGCTGAGGCCAGTTCTGTACAAAAATGTGAGACTTTATCCAAAAAATAAAGCAAGAAATGTCTGGGGCTGTGGCTTAGGTGGTCAAATGCCTGTCTTAATAAGTGTGAGGCCCTGAGTTCAAACACTAATACCTATAACAGTGAAAAGTATTCAGAATATCAAAAGGAAAGCAACTATTTTTTTTTTTTTTTGCTTATGTGGTGCTGGGGAATCGAACCCAGGGCCTCATGCATGCAAGGCAAGCGCTCTACCACTGAGCCACCTTCCCAGCCCGAAAGCAACTATTTTA
>NW_012267246.1:10210966-10239219 GCF_000151885.1 Dipodomys ordii | reverse complement strand
CGCTGTCTCTCAGCTCTTCAGCTCAAGATCAGCATTCTACCACTTGAGCCACAGCGCCACTTCCAGTTTTCTGATAGCTTATTGGAGATAAGAGTCTCATGGACATTTCCTACCCTGGCTGCCTTTGAACCTCGATCCTCAGATCTCAGCCTCCTGAGTAGCTAGGATTACAGGTGTGAGCCACCGGCACCAGGCTGTTCTCCAGTGTTTATGGGAAATACTGTAGGGTTAAATGAGGAAGTCAGTCAGAGGCCTGTACTCGTTACAGTCAGTACTTGCATAGTTTCAACATTAAAGATATTCAGCATTTTTAGATACTAAGCTTCATGGTAAGGATGGTTCTCTTTTTAAAGTGTAAAATGTGGTTTATTTGGCTGTTTCTGTGACCAGCATTCTCAAACAGTAGCTTTGTTTCCCTGGTAAGTCATATTGATGATGGTTTCCTTCTTATTGCTGCACTTTGCTGCTAAATAGTGTGTGATTTCAAGTCTTTGGAGAAAGTAAAAAGTAGTTTCTCACAAAGTAAGTGGAGACTTGCATTAATTAGGATGTAGGTTTGGCTACTCCTCTAGAGATGCAGAATGATAACTGGATTATAAGATGGGTTAAGTTTCTCTGACATAGTGGTAGTGGGCCTGGTAGCTCCAATGTCTGTCTCCCGTCCCTAGAATAGTGTCCTCATTTCTAGTATGGCTGACAAGGAAAGGCATTATTTGGAAATCAGCTACACATAGGGCAGATGCTAGCTTTTATCCTACACATAGCCTTGTGCCAAGCTCTTTATTGCTGGGGAAAAAGTAAAGAAATGGATACTAGAGAATTATCAGGGGGGTTTACTATGTAATCCGAATCTGATTAGCTATGTCAACACTTGTAAAGATTTATTTGGTTCTGCTACTTTTTTAGTTCACAAATAAATATGAAAAGCAGCATTGGGAGCATTACTAGATGTGTTAAAAATACAATAGAAATCTTTAAAAGCTTAGTATTCCTCCTTTTTTTGTTATTCATGGGGCTTGAACTCGGCCTGGGCTCTGTCCCTGAGCTCAGCTCTTCAGCTCAAGGTGAGTGTTCTACCACTTGAGCCACAGCGCCACCGGGTTTTCTGGTAGTTTATTGGAGATAAGAGTCTCACGGACTTGCCTGCCCAGGCTGGCTTTGGACCACATCCTGAGTAGCTAGGATTATAAGTGTCCAGCTTATTCTTTCTTTATGAAGAATAAAACTACTATTGTACTTTGGTTGATTTGTTCATCTTTTTTCTGTGGGAGCTGGTGCTGGGCTTAATCTCAGGCACTCTACTACTTGAGCCACAGTTCCATTTTTAGCTTTTTGGTGGCTAATTGAAGAGTTTTATGGACTTTCCTGCCCAGGATGGCTTTGAACTGTGGTCCTCAGATCTCAACTTCCTGTATAACTAGGATTACAGTCCTGAACTACCACCACCCACCATCTGGCAATTTGTTACTCTTAAGCCATATCTATTTAGTATCTTTCATCTCTCACAAGCAAAAAAATAATTTCTTCTCAACAGATATTCTGATCTATTATCAAAATATTCTACATTGTTACATTAACTGATAAAAGTCTTTGAACCCAGTGCCCATGGCTCACACCTGTAATCCTGGCTACTTGGAAGCTGAGATCTAAGGATCTTAGTTCAGAGTCAGGCTGGGCAGGAAAGTCTACAAGAGTCTCTTATTTCCAATTAAGTACCAAAAGAGCTGGAAGTGGCACTGTGACTCAAAATGGTAGAGAACTACTAGCCTTTAGCAAAAGAGGCTCAGGACAGAGCCCAGAATTTAAGCCCTAGGACTGGCACAATCAATAAATCATTATCTTTGAAGGAAAACTTTTAGTATAGCTTGTTCTTGAAACACCTTGAGGAATGAATTCTTCAGGGCTGTGTTAGTGGCAATAGTGGTTGAGAGGTTCTGTCTCTGGTTTAGGCTTTTCAAGGACAGATGATGTTGAAGCATAACAAAAATACAACGTGCTTATAGTCTGGGAATTGGGATGCTTCCTCCTAGGACACTCCCTAGGACAGGGAATGCATATTAGTTCATGATTTCATTACGTGAAATACTACTTTACGTGTTTTGGTAATTGTTCTCTGTCTACTTCTCCAGTAAAATTGGGATGACATAGGTGCATGAATTTACTGAGCACATGGCATCTTTTTCTACTTTTCCCAGTTGTCTTCATCTTCCAAGTCTTTGTTTAGTGGATAATATAGAAAGTGCACATACGGTGCTCACAGCTAAGTCTTAGTGGGGTGTTTTTGTATGTGGTAGTGTTGAAATTATAATGATGTGAGAAAATGGCACAACATGGCGGATTTAAGAATTTTCTAGGTTTCACTGAATTCACAAATATATCTTTTAATTATCTTTTAATACTCTTAGTTCTTATATAGAAAATGAGAATGGAGCTGGGTGCTGGTGGCTCACGCCTGTAATCCTAGCTACTCAGGAAGCTGAGATCTGAGGATCTCGGTTCAAAGCCAGCCCGGGCAGGAAAGTCCGTGAGACTCTTACCTCCAATAAACCACTAGAAAGCCAGAAGTGGCGCTGTGGCTCAAGCAGTAGAGTGCTCACCTTGAGCTGAAGAGTGCAGGGACAGCGCCCAAGCTAGTGATCAAGCCCCACAACCGACCAAAAAAAAAAAAAGGAAATGGGATTGTCACTGGTTTATTATTTTTATTTCAGTTCTTTGAGAAAGGTATTATAAACCCCCCTATTTATAGATGACAAAACTGTGGGTGATTGGGTTGTTTTCTAATGGATGACTGCTGCTCAGTGTCTAGTGTAGTTTGCCTCTGAGATGGTGGCCTGCAGAAGAACTTGCCCTGACCTCAAATGGTAGGATATGGATAGGATATGGATATTCTGACTTAATAGAGACCACCCTGAAAAAGGCATCAGCAACTGGAAATTATAAAACAATTTGGGAAATTATAAAACAATTTTGATCTAACTAAAAGGAACCATTTTATGATTATATATATATATATACCTTTATATATTTAGTCCTTGGAGACATCAGAATTTGACATTTTGAAGTCATCTTCATTCTCCTCAATTAAAGGCTTTTCTGCCTTATTTCCCACATTGTGCATTTTGAAAATGTTCTTTCTAGAGGGTAGTGATTGTGAGTTACTCACCTTAATGTCTCACAGTACAAGTAAGACATACTGGATTCTCAGCAAAAAATGAACCTTTAAAAATATTATTTATATGGGAACAAAACCCATCTAATACTATGAAGAAGCAAGAGGGACTTTATGGAGGTGGTTGGTTGCCTTTGCCCTGTCAGAATAGCCTTGGGTTGAAAAGTTAAAGGATCATTGGCCTGGTGACAGCATCAAATCAAAACAGAAACTGAAAGAAAAATGTCCACAATTACATTTTTGGAACTTTTCCCTGTTTTTTTTGTTTTTGTTTTTTTGTTTTTAGAGACATTAGAAGAAATGGACAGTGAGCTGCTCAAGTGCGAATTCTGTGGGAAAATGGGATATGCTAATGAATTTTTGAGATCAAAAAGATTCTGTACTATGTCATGTGCCAAAAGGTATTTCTTTTTTTAATCTTTAAAAATGATGTATTTAGGGGCTGGGACTATGGCTTGCCTAGCACACATGAAGCCGTGGGTTTGATTCCTCAGTACCATAAAAACAGGAAAAGCTGGAAGTAGCACTGTGGCTCAAGTGGTAGAGTGCTAGCCTTGGGCAAAAGAAGCTCACGAACAGTGCCCAGGTCCTGAGTTCAAGCCCTAGGATGGGCAAAAAAAAAAAAAAAAAAGATGCACTCATTTATTTTTCAGGACTATTACTTCTATAAGAGAAGTTTTTAGGTTTAGGGACTGAAAAAGATGTAAGTAACTCAAAAGCTAGCCTTCTTTCACTAGTCATTTGTGCACACAGGAGTCCTTAAATAATGGGAAACGTCTTGGAATGATTGAATATGCCCATATTTTTAAAATGACTTGGAAAGGCAAAATAAGATTTTGGATTTCATTTTATGCAATATGGGTTTTGAGAAAAGGGATATTACATTAAATGACACTTCAAGAGATGACCCAATCTTTCATATCAGGATGTTGGTTTTCTACCAATCATAATAGGATCAGAGTTCTGATTTATACTTATCAAGATTTTTCCTATTGGGGTTTTGAAACTTGTATACTTAAAAATTTGTATCTTTTTTGTTGTGTGGGGCTTAAACTCTGGGCCTGGGCGCTGTCCCTGAACTCTACAACTCAAGGCAAGTGCTCTACCACTTGAGCCACAGCACCACATTGGTTTTCTGGTTGTTTATTGGAGATCAGAGTCTCACTTCCCTGCCTAGGCTGGCTTTGAACTGTGATCCTCAGATATCAGCCTCCTGTAGGTGAGCCACAGTGCCTGGCATTTGTATGTCTTGAAATCTGAGAACTTTTATTTCTCAGATAATTAAACCATTTTTTCCATATTTGCCTTTTTCTAACATTCAGCTTGTTATTTCTCAGAATAGTTTGTTTACCTCGTAAACAGGCTCATAAACTCTGATTTATTCTGGGTTAACTAAATGATCAGGGTTTTAAATTTTTTCAAAGCTGGTTAAATCAGCTTAGCTGTTATCTGAAAGAATCTGCCTATCCAGATGAGTTCTCTCTTCTCAGGTCCTTTTAAGATAACAATGGTTATTTGTTATATGGGAAAATAAAGTATGAGATGACAGTAAAATAAATATGACCATAAAATAAAGATTTTAAATTAAAATTTGCCCAGGGTATATTGGGTACTTGTATTGGCAACACATATACTAAAACTAGAACAATACATAGAAGATGAGCATGGCCCTGTACAAATTTAAAATGTTCCTTTTTCCCCCCTGTGCTTTGGGTAATTCTATCCATACTATTTAGAAATATTTCAGAATATTTAATGTGACAAATGCTTTCCCCAGAGATGATTATTACGTGGTATTGTACCCTTAAATAAATCTCTTTAGAGGGCTAGGGGATCTAACACAGGGAAATATAGATGAAAGAACAAGGAAGAGAGGAAGACAACACTGCAGCTGCTTACATGTCTGCTTAGCTGTCAGTCTTGGCAAGCTAAATACGAAATACAAATACCTTCTGTGATCCTTTATCAGTAGTAAGGTTGACATTTGTAATCCTGGCTACTCTTGACAACTGGAGCCTGGAGGAGCATAGTGTGAGGCCAGCTGGAACAGAAAAGTCCATGAGATTTCATCTCCAGTGAGCTACCAGAAACACTATCTGGAATTGTGACTAAGTGGTAGAGTGCCATCTGTGAGCAAAACAAGCTGAGTGGTTCTAAAAATTAAAAAAAAAAAAAATGCAGGTTTCACCAGGAAATAAAATTAGGAACCAAAAACTTACATTGTTGAGCTTTATGCATGTATAATGAACACAACAAGAGCTTTTTGAATTATTTTATGGTAATATGAAGTGGCCATCAGGACACTTTTATATTTGTTGGGGAAAAATAGTTGAGGAAAATTATTTTTGTTATTGATCCTAGAAAGTTATTGATAGCACTGTTAACTAGGATTTTTTTCCTTGTAATTTTCTTGGAGCATGAGAGTTTTGAAAATAATAACTTGTAGAGTCAATTTCATATGTGTAAAAAAAAACCTGCATATAATTTTGTTAGACGATTTTCTCTCACACTTCTTTCTAGGGAAGGCTGAGTCCTGCAGCTTCACTTTTGCATGAACCTTCAGTGTTTAGTTTAAAAATACTAACAATTTCACTGGAACATGGTTGTACATGCTCAGTATTTTCAGTGGCTGTGTACATTCTATTGTAAGAGTTGAGTGTTTGTGACAAACACTTGTATGACCTGTAATACCTAAATATTTACTCTCTGGCTCCTCATAGCATCAGTTAGCGAGACTGTGGTCTAGACTATAAAGCCGCTTGATGGCATAGAACTCCTAAGTTGTCTCAACAAAGATATATATTTTAAAAAAAATCCTTAAGCCAATTTTAAAGAAATATGTAGTTCCAAACTTCCAGAAGATTAGGCACAATGAATTTATTATATAACTTTGGAATTCCAACTTTATATTTTCACTTTTTTATAGCAAATTTTTTATTGTAATTAAGTGATTACATAAATTTCACAGTATTGTGAGATAGTGATACTTAAAGTCACAAACACATTCTAACCTTTATGGGCAAATTGTCTTTACTGTGGTCTATAAAGTTTATGAATTCTGTGAGCTTTGACAGTACAGTTATTTCTTCCACATCAGGTGATATGTACATCACTTTTTGATTTAATAATATTCTAAAATATTTTACTAACTGCTTGAGCTGCATATTATATTGATCTCTGAAGAGATCAAAATACAACCTCTTCAGAAATTACTTGAGAAAATATCAGTTTGAATATACATTCTAAGTATTACAGAATTGTTCCTCCTAGAACCTTGTGTTTGCTCCTATTAAGATTACTCTGGGGCTGGGAAGGTGGCTCAGTGTTTGCCTTGCATGCATGAAGCCCTGGGTTCGATTCCTCAGTACCACATAAGCAGAAAAAGCCGGAAGTAGTGCTCTGGCTCAAGTAGTAGAGTGCTAGCCTTAAGAGCTGAGGGACAGCGGCCAGGCTGAGATCAGGCCCCACAACTGACCCCCCCGCCCCCCCCAAAATTACTTTCTGTATTTTGAGGAAAATTTCTTACTTCCATGCATAGTGAGAAAATATCAATCCATTTTTATAGATGCTCAGTATTTTTTTTTGGATGCTCAGTATTTAAAAGACATTATGACTGGGTGCTGGTGGCTTACCTCTATAATCCTAGCTACTCAGGAGGCTGAGAGATCTGAGAGTCACAATTTGAAGCCAGCTAAGACAGGAAAGTCCGTGAGATTCCAATTAACTACAAAAAAGCTTTTTGGATCTGTGGCTAAGTGGTCGAGTAATGGCCTTGATGGGGGGAATAAAAACTCAGGGAAAGTGCCCAGGCCCTGAGTTCAAGCCCCCTAGAACTAGGACCAAAAAGAAAAAAAAAAGACATTATGATAGAAGCCATTGTTTGACCTCTACCATAAACAAGTCCCTTGAACAATGTGGATTTACTTACTAAGGTATTATTAATAACTTAATGATTCACAATTGTACTTTCAAGGTATAATGAAATACAGTATGTTATGTAATCCTTACATTTTTCCCCCTTTACTTTAATCTCTTAGGTACAATGTTAGCTGTTCTAAAAAATTTGCCCTTAGTCGTTGGAATCGTAAGCCTGATAATCAGAGTCTTGGGCACCGTGGCCGCCGTCCAAGTGGCCCTGAAGGGGCAGCAAGAGAACATATCCTTAGGCAGGTCTGTAGAAACTTTGTTCAGTGTATAATATCCTTTTTAGAAATGCAAGGAAAATGCAATGCTGTATTTTACTTGTACTACATTTTCCAGCTTCCAATTACTTATCCATCTGCAGAAGAAGACTTGGCTTCTCATGAAGATTCTGTGCCATCTGCTATGACAACTCGTCTGCGCAGGCAGAGTGAGCGGGAAAGAGAGCGTGAGCTTCGAGATGTAAGAATTAGGAAAATGCCTGAGAACAGTGACTTGTTACCAGTTGCACAGACAGAGCCCTCTATATGGACAGTTGATGATGTCTGGGCCTTCATCCATTCTTTACCGGGTATGTAATTCACCACTTTGCCTTAGGTTTTCTTTTGCATGTATAGTTGGGAATGATGTAGACTCATCCACACTTTTCACAAAATGGCTAGAGCAGTTCTGTGTACATGTATAACTGAAATGGCATTTGCTATTGAAATGTGATCTGTTTCCTCTTCCTTATTCCCTCAGCACAACTGGGTATTTTTTCATACCCTCCCAAGTCGATAAAAACTGACTAGTCCTGCTTCTGCTGTGACACCCAGCCGGTGAAGAAATATTAAGGTGCTCTCTTCTCCTCAGTCTGATTTCTCTCGAGAGGTCAGTAGAGAGATTGAATCAGACACCACTTCTCTTCTTCTCTTCTGTTTTTCTATCCTATTTCCTGTTCCCTAATTTAACCATTTTTTACCTAAGAGAGACTGAGGTTTTTCGTTTTTATTTTTCATTTCTGAAAGCTAATCAAGACTATAGAATATGGTAAGATATTGGTTTTTCCTTAAAAAAATCAAGTTGATTCTTTGAAAGGAAGTTGTATTCCTTGTTTCTTTGCAGTAGATAAACATCAAAGCACATCTGAAATTTTTTTCAAGTTATCAGCTGAAATTCAATTATGTTCATTCTGAAGCTTTCTTTTTATTTTCCAGTTCTCTCATTGTGATACTCTTTCCATCAACTTAAAGCCTCCTTTTTCTTTTAAAGCAACAATAATCTTTCTGTCTACTTTTTCCCAGGGGCTGGTAACTAGAGTCAGTTGTACCTTCACTTGTGAGGAGACCCACGCTGATTATATGTGTTAAGACTTAGTTTCTTTTAAACTTGTAAACATACTCACTTTGATCTTATGGATCTGGAAAATGGGAGTTTAAAAATGGATTCCCTTTAGATTTTATTATGAATCATATAGTTTCTCTTGATTCATAAGAATGTATCTCATTTGAGTTATCAGGCAGGCTTTGTAGAAATTAAGGTAATCATCTGCCCATTGTTAATATCTTTCTTGTGAAAGTGACCAAGGTGTCAGAAGCAAACTTAGAGCTCATGTGTTTTACAAGAAAATATATTTAGAAATGCTAGTTTTGTAAAACTGCCATTCAGTTTACCTCATAAACAGTTCTAAAATTTTATTGAATTATTATACCAATGTCTTTGAAACAAGGTATAGTCACTTTTAAAGTTAAATGAACTTGTTTAGAGGACATACCCTTTGCTCATATGTAGATTTTTAAGTATACACCAAAGACAAGTTCAGAGTTAATTGCTGACCCATGGGGGTTTAGAATCTGTTTAAAACTTAATGTAGTAGAGATGTTGAGTCTTCATTGGTTTGGGTTTTCAATATTTAAAAATTTTAACTAGTATAGTTATCTTCCAAATTAAAATTGGAGTCCAAAACTGATTCTGAGGTGCTGGATGTGAACTCTCTTTTCTTCAGCAATCACTTCACCATGTTGGGCAGCCATCTATCTGTTTATAAACGAGTTCATGTTGAGGGGAAATATTTCTTTTCCTATAAGAGTTGTTTTCTATACCAAGGAATTAGATACTGTTGGTTCTTCTCTCACTCCCTATGGGCTTTTAGAAATAATTTTCACTAGAATCCACTTGTCCTGTGACTAATCTTGCTACTTTATAAGAACAAAGGGTAACTCCCATGTCTCATTCTTCCTTTGAGTTAAAAAACAAAACAAAAACCCTCAATTTTTTGTTCATACGCTTGACATTCTTGTTTTAATGAGTTAAGATACTTAATTTTGTTGTAAGTTGTTCAGAGAATATCACATACTATTATAAAAAGTCATAGTTTGCAGTCTATACTATTTTATAGTCAGAATAACTTTTTCTTTTTTGCTATAATGGAAATATTTTCAAATTGCTTTGGCAGGCCAAATAATAAGCTTATTTTTATGTTCAGTTACATTGCCTTTCTCAAAGTTTTTCTCTGCGTAATGCCTTGTATCTTAAAGTAAATCTTTATCTTTGTCTCTGCTTCTGTGACTTGTTCAAATATCCTTCTGAGCCTCTTGTGGCTCACTCAGGTTTGCTTTCCTTGAGTTCAGTCTTCTACCAAGATTTTTTCATAGTTTGAGAAAAGCTTACAAATTTCCTAATCTCTTTTGTATTTTCTTGTAAGTTAGCATGGAATATCTTCCCTTTCTAATCAGGGTACCCCTGAGGTTTTCTGTTTTCTTTGTATGTCATCTTATTAACCATCCTGTTGGGATTATGTTAGACCTTGTATATGGCCCACCAATATCTGAGTTGTTATGGGGAGGGGAGGGGAAATATAGATTAAGATAGATAGATAGATAGATAGATAGATAGATAGATAGATCACTTGTGCACTGAAAGTTCTCTGTATGAGCAATCTTATTTTCAATTAATGCTGTTTATCTACCTTGATATGGTAACTGCCTTTTGCAAAGATCAGTTTAGTATCTATAATCTTATGAATCCACATTTGGTATTTAAATAGATAGATAGATAGATAGATTTATATAAAGTGGAAACAATTTCATCTTTATTTTTTTGTGGCACTGGGATTTGTGCCTACAAGGCAAGAACTCTGCCACTTGAACCACACCCCCAGCTCATTTCTTGTAAGTCTGAATATTATTATTTTTTTTGTAATACTAGATTTGGTAGTTTATTCTATACTATTGAGTTATAAGATGCCTTTTCAATAACTTTGCTGAGGTCAGTTTTTATGTGGGGCTTTTTTTTTTTTTTGCCTGGACTTTTCTGGAGAAATGACTGTGGACACTAGAAAGTTTACTAGGGACCCAGCCCATCGTGAGAACTGATCTTTGGTTCTGGTATTAGGTCAACTGAGTTGACTAATTGCTTTGGTGATGTGTGTTTTGAATACACTGTTGGGCACCAAGCATTTCATAGATATAGATGCTAATATCAGGAAGTCACAGAACTTCACCTCAGTTTACCTTGAGTACTTTGACTTTTAAAAAACAGTTTTTTCTCCAGTGAGTTTCTAGAATCATCCTTGCTTCTGCCTCCCCCCCCCCCCCTTTTTTTTTTTTTTTTTTTGCTGGTCGTGGACCTGAACTCTGGGCCTAGGCACTGTCCCTCAGCTCTTCAGCTCAAGGTGAGCGTTCTACCGCTTGAGCCACAACGCCACTTCCAGCTTTTTCTGTTTATGTGGTGCTGAGGAATTGAACCCAGGGCCTCATGCATGCAAGGAAAGCACTCTACCACTGAGCCACCTTTCCAGCCCCCACCCCACTTTTTAAAAGTTATTTTATATTTCATCTCCGTACTAATGTACCTATACTTTTTTTTTTGTTGTTTTGTTTTGGTTGGTTGTGGGTTTTGAACTCTGGGCTTGGGCCTGTCCTTGCGCTCTTCAACTCAAGGCAAGCACTCTACCACTTGAGCCACAGCGCCACTTCCGGTTTTCTAGTCGTTTATTGGAGATAAGAGTCTCACGGACTTTCCTGCCTGGGCTGGCTTTGAACTGTGGTCCTCAGATCTCAGCCTCCTCAGTAGCTAGGACTACGGGTGTGAGCCACCAGCGCCCGGCTTGTACCTATCCTTTTTTCTGGTGATCTAAACCTTTGAAGATAATGTATTCTTAGTCATGCTGTTTCCTGGTATACTTTTTGTATTATTTGCCAATACTTTTACTCTTCACCTTTTAGAAGACTTCTGAGGAGGAGTCACAGTACAGAAGAGAATATGTTCTATACACATACATACATACACACATGTGCATATATCTCTTCTTGATGAAGAACTTTCTATCCCCAAATGTAGTTCTTATGGTCCTTATTTCCTCTTACTTTTGTTCTCTGAATCTAAGTAAACCCTATCCTGTTCTCTCTCTTCCTTCCTTCCTTCCTTCCTTCCCTGTGTCCTTGTAAGACTGAAGAGAGAAGAACATTAGTTCTTTCAGTAAAAGAAGGAGGAAGTCACAACTAGATGCAAGATTAGTCAGTTTTGTCTGCCCAGTTTTGTTGAGAGCTACCTCTAGGAAAAGAAAAGGGGCTTTTCTATGGTGAGTAATCCCATTTCATGTTAGATTCATAGATGGTAATTGGGGGAAAAAAAACATAAAAGTTTACACTGTTGAGGATTTTGAAATGTCAATTTAAAACTTATCAGATAAATTGAAAACCTGGGTGCAAGTAGGAAATAGTAGATGTATACTAACACAGGACTTGGGAATAAAGTAGCCAAGAGAGCAGGTGTTACACAGGAGAATATGTGTTACTCTTACAGAAAGCTCTTTTGTGGTATATTATATTTTGTCCTTTATAATTTAATTAGTTATTCCGACCTTTATGCCTATGCAATATCTGTGTTTGGGCTGGGCTTACAAGGAAGGCTTTATCTTAATATAAACACGGTGATGATACATTTGTAGTAGCATGATATCTAAAGGAATAATGCAACCACATTTCCATTTCTCATCATTTTGTATGTGTGTGTGTGTTGATTTTCCATAGAATACTGGTTTGAGTAAAAGACATTAAAATGACTAGTTTTTATACTAATGTTAATTTTATAGTTTTACTGTGTTTATGCAATGTTTTTGCTTTCTCTCCCTGATTCATTCATTACCCCTGACCTACTGGTTTCTGTGCCTTTATGGGGAAGTTACTGGTAACTTGGATGTGCAGAATTTCTGGTAGACAGTAAAGACATTTATGTAGATACTAGCATTGTTACCTGCTGATGTACCTGCAAGCTAAAATACTTGTTTGACACATTAGCCTACAAGCTTATACTTTCAATGAGAATTTGTTATCATAAGTGAAGTGGGTGTGTTGTATGCCTGTACTAGCCTGTGCAAGGCTGAGACCGGAGGATTGTAACTTCAAGACCAGCCTGGGCTGTGTAGCAGGATCCTGTTTTAAAAACCAAACAAAAAGCCAGGTACGAGTGACTCATACCTATAATGCTAACTACTCAGGAGACTGAGATCTGAGGATTGCGGTTTGAAGCCAGCCCAGGAAAGAGTCTGTGAGACTCTCTTTATTTCCAGTTAACCACCAAAAAAGCAGGAAGTAGAGCTGTGGCTCAAAGTGATCCATAGCCTTGAGCAGAAGAGCTAAGGGATAGTTCTAAACCCTGAGTTCAAGCCACAGGGCCAGCACCAAGAAAAGGGGGAAAAAGCTATGTTGAATGATACTAAAATTTGGAGTTGATTGTACATTGAGTAGCATTATATGTGTATTGATACCGTGGTCTTGAGTTCTGTCTTAAGTCAACAGTAAACAATGAAAAATTTTATTGCCCAGAACCTCTTAGCTGTACTTGGCAGCAAAATTTATAAATCAGAACAAAGTATAAATGATGAAAGTAGAAATCTTGATACTGGAGAAAATAATTTATTTGACAAAACATGCTGTTTCATTTGTCTTTGAACCTATGTGTGAAGAAGATACTACATAAAGATAAGTTCATGATTTGTGTGTGTGGCATGATGTCATAGATCACTGTGTCTGTGTGTGTGTGTGTGTGTGTGTGTGTGTGTGTGTTCGTTCATGTTCTGGGGCTTAAACTTAGGGCCTGGATGCTGTACTTGAGCTTTTTTGCTCAAGGCTAGAGCTCTTATCACTTGAGTCACAACTCCCTTCCAGCCTTTTTGGTGGTTAATTGGAGATAAGAGTCTCAGGGACTTTCTTCTCCAGGTTGGCTTCAAACCAGGGTTTCCTGCATCTTAGCCTCCTGAGTAGCCTGGATCGTAGATGCGAGCCACTGGTACTCCACTCTATATTTTTAAACTAAGTATATATTTTTTTCTTTTCCTTTAAAAAAATTTTTTTTTTTGGTCATGGGTTTGAACTCTGGGCCTGGGCACTGTCCCTCAACTATTCAGCTCATGGCTAGTGCTCTACTACTTTGTCCACTCTGTACTTTTTAAAATATTTTTGGTGTCAGTCCTGGGGCTTGAACTTGAGGCTTGGGGGCTGTCTCCCAGTTTCTTCAAACTTTCATCCTCACAACTCTGCTCCTGTAGTGAGGATTACAGGGGGTGCCTGGCCACTCTGTACATTTTTACCCCCACTAATTGTTGACTTTTATTTTATTTTGTTTGTTTTTGTGACAGTCCTGGGGCTTGAACTCAGGCCCAGGTGATGTCCCTGAGCTGTTTTATGTAAGGCTAGTGTTGTTCCATTTGAGCTATAGCTTCACTTCTGGCTTTTTTGTAGTTAAAATTAATTGGAGATAAAGGTTTCATGAAATTTCCTGACTGGGCTAGCTTTGAACGGTGATCCTCAGATCTCAGCCTCCTGAATAGATAGAATTACAAGTTGGAGCCACTGGTACCTGGTGAAATTATCACTGTTACTACTATTACCACTACTGCTACCAGTATTATTATTAGATGATTGTGGAGCTTGAACTGTGGCCCTGGGTACTGTTCCTGATTTTTTTTTGTTCAAGTCTAGCACTCTACCACTTTGAACCATAGCTCCACTTCTGGTATTTTGGAGTTAATGGGAGATAACAATTTCACAATTTCCTACCTCGTCTGCTTCCAAACCACTATTCTCAGATCTCAGCCTCCTGAGTAAGCTAGGATTAGAGGCATGAGTCACCAGCAACTGGCCAGCTATATTATTTTTATAACAAGATTTCCAAGTAAATTTCTTTACCTAGACTTTGAATTCCTATTTGAGAATATTAACAAATACTCTCTTCTTCAAGGGTGAACCCAGACCATTATAAGTAAATTCTGTGAGCTTTTCAGCCTGTATTGAGACCCACTGAGTGCATTAAAATTAATTGGGATTGCTAGGAGTAAAGTCTAGTTGTTGTATATTTATTCTAATTTCCTTTCTCTGATCACATTCCAGGCTGCCAGGATATTGCAGATGAATTCAGAGCACAAGAGATCGATGGACAGGCCCTTCTCTTGCTCAAAGAAGACCATCTCATGAGTGCAATGAATATTAAGCTGGGCCCTGCCCTGAAGATCTGTGCACGCATCAACTCTCTGAAGGAATCTTAACAGAATATGAAGCTTTCATGTAACACCAATTTGATTTGTTTTTACACAGACTTGTAAGGTAAAGGCTTTCATTGGCCTAGAATAATACACTTACAATGGAAGGCTAAACACACTTCTACAGATACAATAATCCATCATAATTTTCATAATTACCCAACACTGGTGAAGTTAATTTTACAAGGTACATGCAACATTGAAAGACTTGTTACAGATGGCCATATTTTTCAAAGAAACGTTATACTAGATAATTTTTTAAATGTGATGTTCATCATTAATATATAGAATCCTTTTAAAAATAATTTAATTATTTACATTTCTTCTCTTTTGATTCAGTTTTCTTACACATATTTCTATCCTATTAATTTTTTAAAGGTTGTCATAGAGATGTGGAATAATTTAGAAGTCAATGATGCAGTTGTATGTAATGAAATAGAGTACAGTTCTCAGAGTCAGACCTTTTAGACAAATGCTTTATCTAGCTATAAGAAAGGATTGTGTTCTAGCATAAGCAGTACTGATCTGGAGGTTAAAACAGTTGGTTTCTCTTTGGTTTAAGTGATAAAGTTAGCTTTCCTCTCAGTGTTTGTACATATACAGCAATGTTCTTAATGGAAGTCACTTGTTGTACTCGTTAGGAGACATTTGACAATATCTAGACCCATTTTGGTCAAGAGCTTGGGGATAGTATTGGGAGAGTTGCTGTGGATACATAGTAGTAGGGGCCAGAGCGGTTCCTAAATACCCTACAATGCTTAAAATGTCCTTCACAATCAGTAGTGCCAAGACTGAAAAACTGATGAGGTTGGAGAGACAAATGTTGCTCTTTTTCACAGAGAAACACTGCGAGCATGGGGCAGGGCGTTAGAATGAACACACATACAATGGAAGTATTGTCAGGCAGCATTAATGTTGGACTTAGTTATTTTTTCCAGTTCGGTTATGCATAATAGAAAAGAACCATGAAATTGCTCATTATGAAAAGCAAATGATTTGGCTCTCAGCTAGTATTGATTCACATGAATTACTTGTCAGGTCTCTCTGCTCCCCTGCACTGTACTGTGAACCTGGTACCTCTCCTGACAAGGGCTGTGCATAGTGGGGATGTGATTGTAAACATACTGACTCTAGCTAGAATGCTTGTTTTCCTTACTAAATCCTTTGCATTCTTCCTGCAAAGCATTTATGAATTTATTAGTTTTGAATGATCAAATCTAATTTTAAAACTTTGAAAGCAAAAGTTTTTCACCAGTTCACTTTCTACAGAATTATTTCCTGCGGGCACCTTGAGAGCCTGATGGTCCTCTTCATCAAAGCTTTGAGAACATTATAAAAGGTTTTGTTTAATCACTTCTATGTCTTTATCACATCACTGAGGCAGTTTAATAACTGAATGAACATGCACAGAGAAGCAGACACAGTTCAGTAAGTGAAGGTAAAGAGAGTCCGTGAGTTTCAGTCATTTTCACCGCTCCTTTAAAAGATTGTGTTGAGCTAGTAGAAAACTAAAGATGTCACTAAAGACATGACAGATATTTATCTTTTGGCTTTGTGTACATTAGAAAATATTGGTTATTTTTATATAAAAATATAGCGGGTAATTTTTTTAATCTCTAGATGCCTCTTGTTTGAATGTATGCTTTGTGAGATTCCTTGGGTAAGTAGTTGTAAATGAAGATGATTACTAATAGTTATGTGTAGAGTTAGAATGTATAATGTAAGGCCCATGTTCCACATCTACAGTAGCTTCTAGTCCATGATATGCATTTCTTTATATCACATTTTAAAGTTTCAAGGGAAGGTAGGTAGTCTACAATCAGTTTTTATTTATTAATGAATAATAGTTAACCATCATGATAGTTGTATGCTTTTCTCCCTCACCTTGCAATTTCAGAGCATGAAGATATACTAAGCAGTAAGAAGAAATGTCTTGTTCCATGAGAGGAAGGCACAAAGGAAAAATTGCCCCTAGGTTTAAAACTTTGGTACTACACAATCCATACAGTACTTCACAGTCAATACAAAACTTATTATTTGGGGTTAGACTCCCTTAGCAATACTATTTATATCCCATAACCAGTTTATCTATAGCTTTTAAGGTATTCTCTTTGAACTGTGTAGTAAATCCTTTTATTTACTTCCTCCACAGGTGTCAGTCATCTTCACTACACAAAAAAAAATGCCTGCACCTGGCACTGTATTACAGCATGCAGACAGGTTTTTGAGTGTAGTAGAGTTATAGATCTTGAAATGAGTCCAGATTTTCTGATATCTCCACTTTGAACATAACAGAAAATGCGCTTTTCTCACGTGAGTTATTTGATTTGGAAATTATTCATTTGCAGTGAGTAGTTCCCCATTGAAGTAGTTTTTCCTTCACATATGATTTAAGCATCTGAAGTAACATACCTCTTGTCCACCTCTCCTGAGCCTTAAGCACTTTTGGTGTGCCGCTTGCAGGAAGTTCCAGCCCTTTTTCCTAAGAAATTAGGGATTTACTTGGCAAGGAATAATATGTGGGAAACATGAAGTTCTTTTTGTTACTTAAATTTGTATTTTCTGCCTTGAAACTGTACTCTTTTCCTGTTGTGGAGGAAAACATACTTTTGAAGTTTTGTTTTAAGCCTTTGTTCCTAGAAAACAGATACAGTTTGTAAAATTATTTTTCTATGACAGTATTCCTCAGCCTTGTATAGAGATGTGTAAGCAAAGCTATGCAGGTTGGTCTAGTATGAGAACTGTCACCTTTCAAGTGGCACTTAGCTCTGATGCTATTCTTTTATTTGCTGTGGAATCATAGGTTACATGTAAAGGCCTAGGCATGGAGAGGGTAGGATGGGAGAGGAGGTCTCAGTGAGCACGCTGGAGGGTGGGAAGAGGTGGCAGGCAATAGTCCTCTCCTCCTGTCTTTGGGAGTTTAACTCACCACAACACTAAACAGATGGCTGCACTTTTCAAGTTAGGTTCATGTTTTACCTAGTTTAACATAGAAACAGTTTTTCTTGCTATAGTCTACTGTTTATATTTTTACTTCCTGGTGTATTGAAACATAACTGTATGAACAAGTAGTGGTTTTTGACATAGCTTATCTTCATATGTTAAGTGTAAAGTTGTAGTCAAGTTGAAACCCGTGCCACACCCTGTCTCACTGTCCTGAGGGCAGTGTTCAGGTGTTCTGCAGTGTTCTGTAGGGCTTTGCAGAGTTATTGCATGGTGACAGTGTGGGGAGGAGATGGACTCATGGTCTGAGGTTTGCCTGGCTGTACACAGCTAGATCCAGTGGATGAAACACTGTTTTCAACCAGAAGAGGCTGTGATTACTTTTGTGGCTTGAAGGCTTTCCTGCTCCTGATGAGCAGCAGGACGCCTGCTGCCCACTATCACTGGGTGTTTCTTAATGGCAGGAAAAGGCCTCGCCTGACTTCCTCCCCTAAAGTCCCCTTTAGCCCTGAAAACCGCACAGAAACTTGCTTCTTAGAAAGGCGTTGGCCTGGAATCCTTTAGAGGGTTGGTAACAGGGCTAACTTTAGGGAGGGACACAACTTGGGTGGGTTTTTCTGATTACCTCAGTCATGTTCTAATGAAATCTTTGAGTTGTGGAAACTTGCCCATCTATCCAAATTGCTTGCTGAGTCTGTTTTTTGGGCAACATATACATGACCAGCTGTGCCCAGAGACTGTCTTCTGGGGTGGTGGTGAAAGAGGAATATGGAGGAAGAGAGGGTACTGCAGCCAATAAAGTAAAGCCATTCAATGTAGATATGGCCTTCATCAATAGTCCAAAAATTAACTATTGGACTACCAGCACAGCAATATAAGACTACCTTCTTAAATGGAAGAGGAGATACTGTGCATTGAGCCCAGGGCCCCTGTGATTTTTAGTATATAAGATTTGCCTGTAATCAGACCTATTCTTCTTTCTCTTTATCAACTCGTCCTTAGATGCATTCATATCAATAGTACCAGTGATACCTAAGTTAGTGGTTTATTTTTATTTTTTTTTGTCAGTCGAGGGGCTTGAACTCTGGGCCTGAGTGCTGTCTCTGAGCTCTTTAGTTCAAGGGGTGGGCTCCATCACTTGAACCACTGTGCCACTTCTGGTTTTCTGGTGGTTAATTGGAGACAAAAGTCTCACAGACTTTCCCTGCCTGGGCTGGCTTTGAACTGTGATCCTCAGATGTCAGCCACTTGAGTAGCTAGGATTATAGGCATGAGCCAGTGGTGCCTGGCTTGTTTTGATTTTTGAATATTATAGGTATTATAATTGGAGAATATTTGTCAAAAATTCAAATACTTCTTTTTTTTTTTATAATTGAGTGTCCAGAATTACAGAGGAGTTTCCAATTTCCAATTCCACACTTGAATTAGCCTTGTAGATTATTATAAAGAAGGGTACTTTAGGATGGTATTTTACTTGATAGGGTTGTGTTTCAGTCTTAAGAACTGGGTGACTAAAAGCTGTAGATTTCTTGTCACTAGTGTGGATTTCTGTGAATAAGGTTATCAGTATGAATCACGATATGAACTGCATCAGTATTGATGTTCTGTAAATCCATTTAGAACATTTCTTTTCATCACAGAGTGGGGATTTGATTAGATAAGCACAAATACAGTATTAAGAAAAGAAAATATATAACTGTTAAAATTTAATTTTTTTTATTTTTTTAATTTTAATACTTTAAGCTATACATCTTAAAATACCTTTGGGAAGGTATCCCTCTTTTGTTAGAATTTTATAAAATGTGTCATTAGTTTTTTTTTTTTTTTTGTCGGCCGTGGGGCTTGAACTCTGGGCCTGGGCGCTGTCCCTCAGCTCTTCAGCTCAAGGCGAGCGCTCTACCACTTGAGCCACAGAGCCACTTCCGGCTTTTTTCTTTTTGCTTATGTGGTGCTGAGGAATCGAACCCAGGGCCTCAAGCATGCAAGGCAAGCGCTCTACCACTGAGCCACCTTCCCAGCCCCATCCCTCACTCTTCTTAATGTTGTAGAAATGCATTTAATTGTGTATCTGCATCTGCCCTCTTCTCTGTTCGTCTACCCCTTTCCCTTGATTCCATCTTCCACTGTCAGGTAACCAATCCTGGTGTTTTTGTTCAACCCATTTTTTACGAGTTATTTTTAGAAAAGGGACTTGCTTTCCTCCTGGGTGTGTGTCTGAACCGTGATTCACCTACTCTAGGCTTCTTGTCTTCATTGGGGTTGCAGACATAAACGTCTCAGCCTCCCCTCCATGGACACGATGTTTCTCAGCTTTTCTGCCCTCGTTGGCCCGGCACTGTGATCCTCCTGATCTCAGCCTGTGTAGCTGGGGATGAGAGGTACGTGCCACTGTGCCCATCCATGAGTTGAGAAGGGGTCTTTGAAAACTTTTTGCCCAGCTGGGCCTTGAAACCATAATCTTCCTATTTTAGTCTCCCAAGTAATTAGGATTATAGGTGTGAACCACCAGTGCCCAGCTAGTTCTCTTTTTATACTGAAGAGCTTTTGGTAATGATTTCTTGGCTCATTTACAGTATTTGTTCACCCAAGGACTAAGATGGAAACCTATAGTCAAGCTATCAAGGGCCTTTTCTTAAGTGCTATCTATTGGCTCATCACTGAACATGTGAATACATATTAATGTGGTCACTCATTGCACTTACTCATTTAGCAAACCTTCTGAACATGTGTAAGTGGGAGAAATGCCTAAGATAGTAGGAAGTCAAATCTCAATGGAGTTACTAACTTAACGTACTCACCATACACTTGGTGCCAAAAGGGAGACTTGTACGCATGGCCAGGGTTAGGCTAGATGACTTCTAAGGAGTGTGCACGATACAGTGCTGCTCCAGCACACTTCATGCCCAGTGACAACCTGATAGCTTACAAAATTAAGAGTGCTTGACTTGAGACGAGTGGGATAGGTGGTGTTGGCATTGATGCCATACGTGGTGTGTGGCAGGAAACAGGCTAATGGTGGTGTGTGTTTTCTCTACAGATCTTCATATCTAGCCACAGCAGTGGAGCTGTAGCTGTTTTCCAAAAGTGGAAAAAAATCTGAAAGATCAGACTTAAAAGCCAGAATAATAATATGTGATACAAATTTAAGGGTTATTACAGATAGCTACCTTGTAAATTATATGGAAGGGTCAGTAATAGGAAGTATTTATGTTGCTGGATATGGTGGCACACACATATAATCCCAGCAATTTAGGAGGTAGAGGCAGGAGGCTGTTGAAATCCAGGCCAGCCTGGGGCTACATAGTGAGATCTTCTGACAACAGCCAGGGTGGATGTATAGTTTCATGTCTGTAGAGCCCAGAAGCACAGCACCCGGGGCTCCATCCATGGCACCACTACCACCAAAAAGCTTACTGTGCCTGCTCAAGAAAAACAAATGTTAAAAATACTTCCCAGCTTGAATGAAGAATAGAAACTGAATGGAAAAAAGTTATTAATAGGGTAAAATTCTTTCATCATTTTGGGAATCAGAATGTGTCACTGTAACTTTACTGTCAGATGATAGAAAATTCTCCGTAAGAATACAAATTGAAAATACATAGTATTTTAAAAACCTTTATATATTGTAGTTGCAATTTCTAAAGCAGGAAAATACCCAGTGTTGGATTACAATGTACATTACACTCAAACTGATCAGAGAAAGCAACAATATTGTCTTTAAGTGTCCAGATAGTCTGGGTTGTTCCATGGTTAGTGTAAAATTACTTTTAAAGTGTTGTAATTTTTAAAATATACCTAATTTTTCAAATATTTTATGCTGTTAAAATATCTATTGCATAAATACTTTGTATATGTATTCTTAAAATTTCATGTGCAAAGATGTTATAATTTTGGATATATTATTTTCAAGTTGTTTAATAAGAGCCCCCAATCTCCTCCTGGGAAAGGTTAGTCTTTGCCTTTTCCAGGAACACGGCCCCTGAGCCTCCTGGGAGGCCCTTGCGTGCCGTGTGGCTGGGCGTGTAGACAGCGGGTACAGGGCTGACACCCACGGTAGTGGGACAGCTCCTCGAGCCTCTTGATTAAATTAGCACTTTTTGTCTTTCTGCTTAAGACTTGGTTGATTTAGCAAAATGTTGTGATGCCCTTATTAAAAGATGTTAGGCTTTAAGCACATTCTTAAAAAAAAAAAATTCCTCTCCTTGATTCCTCCATGGATCTAAATTAAGACTATTGGAAAACCTCAGAGGGTAGAGCAAGCATCCCCGACAGGAAGGGAGAGTCCTGTCCAGAGTCCTGCTAAAAATGAGGTCCTTTACCCTCTCGGCATTAGCGTCCTAGACGGGTGTCCTAGCTGCCATTTCAGAGTGTATAACCTGAAAACAAAGTTAATTTTGCATTATGAGAGCACATCACAAGCTATGTACAAAGTGTTCATTTGGTGTATTTTTTTATAAAAGAGAAAGCACTTTCATAACAAGTAGCATGTGTATGACTGATAGCTTTTCCTATACGTCGTGTCTGTTCAGTGAACTAAAATTGGGCATCCAAGTTTGCCGACGGCAAAAAAAACACTACAACCTGAAAGCACCTTATACTCTGCTGCTTACTCTTGCTTGTAATTGCACCTTCGCTACCCGCACACTGTCACATAGAGATTTTTGGAGCATTGCTTCATGTGGGTCTGGATGGATCAGTGGGCCTACAGGATCATCTATTTATATTGTTTATATACAATAATATATTGTAGACCAGTTGTAAGTTCATTTCTTTACAAATAAAAGCCTGGCTTTTATTTTGGCTGGTTATTGGTTGTTTTTTTTTTTTTCCTTTAAGCTTATGAGACACGGGAGATGTATGTAAACCAACAGAAAGCTTTACAAGGGGTTTGAACTGATTTAAAATATACAGACTGAATTAGTGTACTTCCTCGCTTATGGCCAGTTGGAAGGCCATGTGTTCCAGGGGTGCAGTCCCAGTGATGTGAAAGAACCTTCTTTGGCCACGCAGGACTGACTACTCTCAGTATACGTGTTATTCCTCCTGAGCTCCAGGTACAGTTGGATCTCTGTATTTTAAAATGAAGCAATGTGATTGTGATTTCTATTCTCAATTTTGTTTTTAATTGTTTGAACTCAGGGCCTGCCTACTGCTTACCAGCCAGGTATTCTGTTGCTTGAGCCATACACTCCCAGTCCTTTTTTGTTTCCAAGCAGTCTTTTTGAGTTTTTGCTTGGGGCCAGCCTTGGACCACATTTCTTCGATATACACCTTCCATGTTGCTGGGATTACAGAAGTGTACCACCATGCCCATCATTTCAGAATGTTTGGGAATTTTTAGGATTATTTGTATAGATTTTACCAATTGTGTATGTCTAAGCCCAAAATTCAATATGCTCCCAAATCTGAAACTTTTGGAGTGCCAGCACTTTTTATGTAGTTTCAGGCTAGGCATATGCTCTGCCTGTCCTTACAAAGCAGAAGATTTCCCATTTCCAGCAACATTTCTTCCCCCCCCCCCAATCCCTCCTCCTCCCCCCCACCCAGCTAAAACCCTCTTGGGCTCCCATAAAGGCTTACAGACTCGTTTTTTGTTTGTGTGTGTGCCAGTTATGGGGCTTGAGTTCAGGGCTGCCTGGACTGTCTCTGAAGCTTCTTTTGCTTGAGGCTTGTGCTCTCCCACTTGAGCCATACCTCTACTTCTGGCTTTTTGCTAGAGATAGGCATCTGATGGACTTTCCTGCCCAGGCTGGCTTCACCACTCTGATCTTCGGATCTCACACTTGTTTTTGGACATTTAAAAAATGATAGAGCCAGGCACTGGTGGCTCAAGTCTGTAACCCTAGCTACTCAGGAGGCTGAGATCTGAGGATTGCAGTACAAAGCCAACTCAGGCAGGAAAGCCTGTGAGACTCTTATCCCAATAAACAACTCAGAAAACTCAGAAGCGGTGCTATGGCTCAAGAGGTGAAGCGTTCACCTCGAGCTGAAGAGCTGAGGGATAGTGCCCAGGCCCAGAGTTCAAGCCCCAAAACCGACAAAAAAAAAGAGCCCATCTATGGAGTAGGAACTTTAGCCACAAAACTAGCATGTTTTTAAAAAGATATTAAATAATGAATATAACATGTAAGGATAAGCACTAATGATACACATTTAAGCATGTGTTTTTATATGTGTGTGTGTGTGTGTGTGTACACACACACACATACTGCCAAACAGGAGGCCTGAAGGTCTAACTCCAGTACCACCAATAAAACAAAAAAACATTAAAAAAATTTTTAATTATCTAAATTTAAAATGATCTAATCTTCCCCTTAAAATTTATATCAAACCATTTTAGGAAAAGTCTTGATTTTCTTGTTCTAAATTTGATAAAACATTTAAATTCATGTCTTAAAGTTGGCAATTTATATGACATTTTGCATCATTTGAGGGTAAAGCAAACATCAGTATAGCCAAATGTTAACTTGTTTATTTTCTGTATTAATAACAAATATTTATTTACACAGTGTTCCTGAAGAAGCATAAAAATTTCAAGACTACCCAGTAAATAATAAAGCCCCAAAGGCACGTGCTGAAGAGATGGAAAAGTTAGGGAATAAGCTTCCATTAGGGTTCTGGCCTGAGCGGTCATTCTTTCCAGTTTGTAAACTAGGATTTGTATTAGTTTTAGCATGGCAACACTAACAAATTATTACTGATATAGGCTTTTCAGTTTGTTCAAGATGATGAATCATAAGTGGGATGAAGCAGCATTTCCAGTTGACAAAGGGATCCACAGGAAATACAGAATCTTTTAAATAAACTTTATGACAATTAAACCAACAAACTATAGCAATGAGAAAACTATTGACAAAGTACAGCCAAGGGATGTTCATCTCAATGTACGCGGGCATCTGCACACTGAGGAAGAGCATGACCGCCTGAAGCAGCACAAATGGCAACCAGGTTCCAAGGAAGCAGACAGTGAGCTTGGATGCAAGAGTCTTTTTAGCGTTCCCAGTGTAGCTACAGTGTGGGGAAAAGGGGAAATACAGGATGGTCTCGTTCATATAGGAAGTTATTCTCACAGCCTGAATCAAGGTCAGGACTTCTGACCAAGAGGTTATAAACGCCCCAGCTAAAACCATCATCATAGACACGGAAAGCCAGTAACTCTGAGAGCTGACATAGGACGGACACTGGTAAGAGACTCCATGTGCCTCCAGGCTTTGGTAGATAGTTGGATCTCCCAGAATGTAAGCCAGGACTGAAATCCAAATTAAACTTACTACAGACAAATAAAATAACCTTTGACACTTGGATGATAGTTTGGCGATCTTAGAGAAACTCAAGCAATAATCTATATATGCTATTAGGAAAACTGGATAATGCAAAAAGCCATAAATGAGGGAAGCAAGCTGAGTCAACAGGCAGATGTGGTATCTAGTAAACCTAATGCCTAAAATTACAAAATCCCTGAAGTAGGATATAATGGAAATGTTTACTAAAAGAAAAAGATCGATGAGTGCTAGCGAAATGCAAAAATAGTCCATAAAATTTTGGTTGGTGGTTTTTCTTCTCATTCCTAGCGTGAGGATATTTAATAGTATTTTCCCAAGTATGATCAAGAACAGCATACAGTCAACATCTAGGGGTCGATTTGGTGCATGTAGCTGGTACTGAGGAGTGTTCTCTGAGGAAAGGGCTGGCATAGTTAAGTTTCAAGAAGACCTACTGAAATCTGTGGGATAAAACGCCACTTCCATCTTCCATTCCTGCAAAGAGTGAAGAGCGGATGTTATCTTGATGCTGTTTATGTGAGCACATTACACAGCAAGTACTCCTCCCAAGTAATGAAACGTCAGTAGAAAGTATAGATCCACTAAGAATGGATCTACTTTGATCATTTTTTGAGACCCAGATGGTGCAGAACTTGGAGGTCTTTCAGCCCAAATGTTACATGCTATACATATGTACATATGTATGTATGTGTGTGTGTATATATACACATATAAAACTTCTATATTAACTTGTCAAAGAGAAAAGGCATACTGCTGGAGCCAAGACCCATGCCTGAAATATGAGTGTCAGTGCTCAGGGCCACCACCATGGCCCCCCTTCCCTGTCCTGATCTCCTGCAGGCAGTGACATCCCCAGGCCGTGCCTTAGCCTAGCCATCTCCACACCTTTCTGTCCAGATGGCAGCTTTCTCTGAAGCTCAGAAACTTCAAACTGGCAGTTTAGCTGAAAACAATGGGGACGGAGCTTTGTAGCTGTGCCTTCAGGCATGGCAGCTGGAGAGAGAGGGAGGGAGGGAGGGAGGGAAGGAAGGACTGAGCTCGGATTCCTGCAAACCTTAAGTGGTAAGTAGGTGAAGGATGTACAAGGCTGCAGGCTTAGTACCTAGCAGCCTCCCCACCCAAATAAAGGGAGGAAAAGGAGCCACAGTTGAGGCTCAGGTATTTTGAAAGCAGATAGGAGAAAATAGAGAGGAAAAGATGGAAGGAAGAAGATTGAAGAAATGTAGCTCAAGGTAGAATGCTGCTGAGCATGCGAGTCCTGGCTTCCACCTTTAGTGCAGCAGAACTAAGACAGATGACAAACTCCACCTGTGTCAACAGCAGGAGGTAGGTTAATAGTAGTATCTAGCGAGGAACCAGTAGCTCATGCCTGTAATCCTAACTACTCAGGAGGCTGAGATTTCAGGATCGAGGTTCAAAGCCAGCCCAGGCAGTAAAGCCCATGAGACTTACCACCTGTTAACCACCAAAAAAGCCGGAAGTGGAGCTGTTGGCTAAAGTGGGAGAGTGCTAGCCTTGAGCAAAAGAGCTTGGACAGCGCCCAGGCCCTGAGTTCACGCCACCAAAAATAAAGGAATCTGTAAATATGTGGTACATCTTCCAGATACAGGATAGCAGAGAAATTACAGAGGTGTCTGCAGCAATTAAAAATGTTTCTCAATGTATGAGGAAGAGTTACTTTTCTAGTAAGAACTATTAAGTGCAAAGGAGGCCGAATGAAAATAACAGCAGAGATGGAAGTGCATGTAGCTCAGTGGTAGAGCTCTGAAGGCCCTGGGTTTGATTCCCAGCACCATAAGGATAAATAATAAAGTGCTCACTCCTTAAAAAATGTGGACTTAAAAATCTTGTCCTCAAGGATATTCAAGGTAATGACTTTATTAAAACATGTCCCCATCCCCCCAAAAAGACCAGCAAGGATGAACATTAATAGAAGAGAAAAAGCAATGCAAAACTGGTTCTTCTGAAGTGGATAGAGACCACATGAGCAATGGGATGTGCAAGAAAAGCGAAATGGAACGTTCTTCACAGCCTCTAAAATGACAGCAGAGAGACCTATGTGGTGACGGTGGAGGTCTGAAGAAGCCCTGTACCATAACTAATGTCCTGGGCCCCCTGTGACCTCAGCCCCATGGAGCTGAAGCTGGGGACAGGAATTTCCCCCACAGGCAATCTCCGTATGAACTCAAACCCCAAATGTGAATGCTGTGTGCACTCTACAGTCTGCTGAAAGTGTTACATAGCACATATTTAAGGACACTTAAACTTGGTGCTGAAAAGCATATACGGTATAGTCTTGGACCCATAAATTAACTAAAAACAGGTGAAAAGCTTGCCTTCCCTGCCTCCATTTTGTACTTTGTCTTTTATTCTAAGTTATTCTGTCCACAGTCCCTTCGGCCACCTTGGAATCAATAAGGGAACCCCCCCCCCCCGCCCAAGGGACAGCAAAGCCTTGCAGCACAGACTCTCCCCCATCTGAGGACAATCCCTGCAAGGATAGGGCACACCCGGGGAAGACTACACCTGCAACCTGGACTGTTTAACATGAATACTCCCCACCTGTGCCCAGTTCCTCGTACCCTGAAGATGCTGAAGAGGAAGAACTAAAATGCATCTCTTCTGTAGCATGTCCGATCCACATAAAGCATTCTTTCTCGGCCCTTTACCCTGTCTCTTTGGCATATAGGGGTGAGGGGCTGAACCTGACATGTGGAACTCCTGGCGTTTGGGTCTGGGGTCTTAGGTGCTGTCAACATATTCCTTTCTTAAAAGGCTTTCCTGTCACTTCCACCATGCTTCATGTCTGGTCTGGATGACCAGGGCTCACGGGCGCGCTCACTCTCTGCCAACGCCCTCCAACACCGCATTGTCCATGCTCATGTCTTCACTGATTTGAAGTCATAATCAAGCTTAAAGAGAACGGAGGAGGGAAATGCCTTCCAACACACATAAAATTAGAATTACCCTCATACCAAAACCAAAGTCATTTGGTTAGAAATCAGCATCCTGACGGGGCATCACTTGCGAGACAGAGGCAGGAGGATCCAAAGTTCTAGACTGGCCTGGGCTAAATAGGGAAACCTATCTAAAGAAACCTAAGTCCATCAACCAACATCCCTAAGAAAATGTTAGCAAGTTCAATATCAACATATAAGAAGAGTAATACATCATAATCAATGCATGCTTAGCTTAACATTAGAAAAAAACATTCATGTAATTGACCATTTTAACAAAAAAGGAGAAAAAATATATAGTGGACCGAATAAATGCAGAAGCATTGAACAAAATGCAGCAAGATAAAAGCTCATTAATAAGCATTAGAAGGGAACTTTCCCAACCAGAAGAGCATCTAAGAAACACCTAGCACTGGGTGAAGGGAACTTTCCCAACCAGAAGAGCATCTAAGAAACACCTA
>NW_012267246.1:10167912-10209046 GCF_000151885.1 Dipodomys ordii | reverse complement strand
AGAGCTGAGGGACAGCGCCCAGGCCCAGAGTTCAAGCCCCATGACCGACAAAAAAAAAAAGTTTTGTTTTTGTGTTTTTGTTTTTTGTCGGTCATAGGGCTTGAACTCTGAGCTTGGGCTGTTTTTTTCTTTCTGTCTTGTTTATCTATCATTGGGAAGATAAGAGGGGACACAGAAATGGAAGGTCAAATGGTGAAGAAAGGCAGCAGTGGTCTTCAATAGATACTATGTTGAAAATGAACTATACAACTTGGTGTGTGGGATGGTGTGTGGGAGAGAGCAAGGGAAGGGGTGACATTGTTCAAAAAAATGTACTCATCACCTGACACGTAACTAACTCCTCTGTATACCACCTTTATAATAACAACCTTTGTTAACGGAAAACTTTTAATTGTTTAAAGTAAAGGCACAAGTAAACATTTCAGGTTACCATACAATGTTATAATAAAAAATTACAACAGTAAAATTAAATACATTATAACCCCATATCTCTGTAGTATATACAATGTGTTCTATCATCTTCTTTGGAGTGGAAAGAAAGGATGTGATATGAAAGTACAGATTCTAAGTAGGATCTGCTCTACTTTTAACTAGAGATTTTAATTTCAGTAGAATTAAGACCTTTTTAAAAACTTAAGTTTTGTTAAGATAGAGCAGTAAGAACGTTCAAGCTACAACTCCAGTCTGAATAAGTAAACCGCTAATTTTACAGAATAAAAGCTGTCAATGTCAAGTACTATACAATAATAAAGCTGATCAATAAAAAGCTTTACCAACACATTATTCAAAGTACTTTCTTTAAATCTGAAGATCACAATGCATTATGTAAATGGCAAGTGAAGAACCAAATGATTCTTTATGGTATCAAAAATAATACACTTCATTATTTTCCAGCAAACGCACTAGCTGGGGAGTAACATGCTATATCATGTTCTGAGCCAAAAGAAGTTTTTCTAGACATAGTCTGATGTCTCTCTTAGTCAGCAAGCACAGAATGTCTACTGCCTAGCAAAAAGAGAAAAGAAAAATAAAGACCCAGTAGGTTAGATATTTATGTGAATTTTGTATAACAATTTTTTTTTGAAAAGCCAGGTGCCAGTAGCTCACGCCTGTAATACTAGCTACTCAAGAGGCTGAGATCTGAGGACTGCAGTTCAAAGCCAGCCTGGGCAGGAAAGTCTGTGAGACTCATCTCCAACAAGCCACCAGAAAAACAGAAGTGGTGCTGTGGCTTAAGTGTTAAGAGCACTCGCCTTGAGCTGAAGAGCTCAGGGACAGCGCCCAGGCCAAGTTCAAGCCCCATGACTAATCAAAAGGAAAAAAAAATACAAAACCCACACTTGTCTTTAGAACCACAGTTAGGAAAATAAGGCAAGTTACAGACTAGGGAAAAATATTCACAAGAAATATCTGATAAAGTCCTCTGAGCCAGAATAGAAATGGGTTCTTACAAGTCATGATAAAACAATTAGACAATTAGGAAAACAGCCAAATCCTTCCGTCACCATAGGGGAATGCAGATCAAAGTCACAATGAGATGCCTGTATGCCCAGTATAAAAACGAAAATGAAAGGGCAGGGAAGTAGAGGGCTGACATGGGAGCCATTCCATAAAGGATCAGAAAAGGGCACACTCCATAGCATGGAAGCAGCTGGGCAGTTTCTTACAGCGCCAAAGGTTCAGTGACCACTTCATCCACTAGTCTCACTCCTAGTTATTTTCCCAAAGAGAAGAAAAATGACCACAAGAAAGCATGCACCCAAATTTGTGTAGGAGCTTTACTCAACATGCCCGCACACTGGCAACAGCCACACATCTATCCACCAAGACGACTGGATAAACCGAGTCTCATAGATGCATGATGGGAAACTTCTCATAATAAAAAGGAACCAAATATTGATACATGCAGTACAGGCTACACAGGAATTAACCTCACAAACATGGCAGACAAAAGTAACACACAGACACCCATATGCATACACATACTATCACTACATGAGAATAGGGCCAAACAGATGCACAGGGGAATGCGGAGCCAGGCAGTGGCCTCTCTCTGTGGAGATGGAAACGTTTCTCACTGGGACTGCGTGTGCTTATACAGGTATACGTATTTTTCTAAATTCAAACTGAATAATGAAAGTGAATTTATTTATATTCAATTATACTTTATTTTAAGGATTAGATATAAAGTGAAAACCTAGAGTGAACTGTTCAGTAACAGAAAATTGGCCAGATAAATTAGGGTACAACTTCCTGGGACAGGTGATCCTGTCTATTCTCTCTCATAACTTCACTAAAACAACAGTAAAATTCAGGTTTTTACTTGCTTTTAAAATGAATTAATAAGTCTAATTTGCATAGTTAGAGGACACAGAGAGCCAACTCACTAATCTTAGCTACTTAGGAGGCTGAGAACTGAGGATCAAGGTTCAAAGCCAGCCTGGGCAGGAAAGTCCATGAGACTTTTATCTCCAATTAGCCAGCAAAAAGCCAGAAGTGGAACTGTGGCTCAAGTGGTAGAACACTAGTCTTGAACACAAAAGCTCGACAATAGTACCCAGGCCTTGAGTTCTAGCACAATAATAAAAATAACAATTCAGAAGCTGAAACCCTAGGCCACAGTACCTCAGTGTGTGACTGTATTTGATGCTGGAATTGTTAGACAGACAGTATTCTGGCCATTCTTTTTTGGCAGTAGTATGTTAAAAGCAGAGCTTCATGCTTACTAAGCTGAAGCTCTTCCACCTGAGCCCTACTCTTTGTCCTCTGGCTATTTTAAAGATACGGTCTCACTTTTTGCCTGGGCCTGTCTGGACTACAATCCTATTTATGTTGACAGGCACCTGACTATTGGTTCCAATGGGGTCTTGTGTACTTTCTGTTCACAGCAATTTTCCATTTCTGTCTCCCAAGCAGCTAGGATTACACGTGTGCCCCCACCATTAAAAATAAATAAAAACCCACTGAAGTGTTCACAGATGAGTTGTACCCTCTGCAATTTGATTCAAAATAACGTAGTGTGTATACTGGCGCAGGACTGGTAATAAGGGAATGGCTATCTTGGAAAGATACTTGAAAATGTTCATAATTTTGTCTTAAAGAATAAACCTCTAATGACAGAAATCTAAGGCTGGAAGAGAGATGGAAGAATGGCTGGAGACCGAGCCCCTGCTGCAACACGTGTGTTCAGCCCAGCAGGAGCAGAAGCGCCACCAAAGCGGTTCAGTGTCTCAAGGCAGACGTGGACTCCCGGTGTGGGCTCCAAAGGCATGGGCATCCTCACTCCTGCATGACTGCCAGCGGCAGCCCACCGGGCCTCTCCTGGGCTTTCATCCACGCATTGCTACAGCTTATCTTGTTCCTGGCACCTCTAGCTTCGGGAATTTCCACTGTACCTCTGACTTTACTCTCACACACTGCCCTGTCAGGGAAGCCTAGAGGGCTTGCACACTGTCGGGTCTCCCGCCTCCTTGGAAAGCAGGGTGGAAGCCTCCACAGCCTCACAAGGTTTAGATTCTAAGTGCCTGCAAACCAGCATTGGATGAGGACCTCAGGGGCTGCCACTGGGGTGAGCGGTAGCCAGCCCGCTTTGGCCCATCAAGGTGAAATAAGTTCTGGGGAAACATCTTCCTACATGAGAGCAGAGCACCTGGAGGAGCTCTGTTCTCAGGGCATCCTTTCAAGTGAGTGTTCACCTTCATAGAGCCAGCGAGGGTGGGTCTGGCTGATTCCTGGGGCAGTCTCCAGCCATCTTTCCTACCATCCCAGTGCAAAAATGCTTCTTTTTAGTGACACTAATCTTTTCAACATTCACACTTGGCCCCACCTTTGTCAGCCTCTCCCCACCTTGGGCAAAGGTCAAGGTTTTCCGACTTCTCTGCTTTTTACTCACTGTTTGAATGCCAGGGCAGCCTTGAACTCCCCTGCCCCAATATTATGAACTCATCATGTTTAAGTCTAGCCTCTCACAAAGTTTTGGGGCATGGACAAAATGCACACAGTTTTTTTTTTTTTTGTTCCAAGATGGAACACAAATGGTTTCTAGTCAAATTCCCAAATAGAGTCCTTGTTCCATCTGAAATATGAGTGTGGTCTTTAAAAAAAAATTGCCAGTCCTGGGGCTTGAACTCAGGGCCTAGGCACTGTCCCTGAGCTTTTTTGTTCAAGGCTAGTGCTCTACCCCTTGAGCCACAGCACCACTTCCAGCTTTTTCTGCTTGTGTGGTACTGAGGAAATCAAACCCAGGGCTTCATGCATGCTAGGTGAGCACTCTACCACTAAGTCACCTTCCTAGCCCTGAGTACAGTCTTTTCTGTCTGCATTATTGAGTATTCAGGGTCATCTATTAAGCTCTGTTTATAATATTCTAGGGCTTCTATAGCCCATGCCCCAACTTTTCTCAAATTTCTCACACAAACCAGTTCCAAACACTTGTGAACTACATAGTGAGAGGCCTGCAGTGTGTCTGCTTCCTTCCACGTGAGCAAAATGACCACAATCCAACCTCAGTAAATCTATTTGGCTGCTCCTCAACTTGATAATGAGCCACCCACCCCTCATGTGTGGCTGGGACTTAAGGGTAGTTATACATCTGAGGAGGATGTTAAGTTCAGACCAGTTTTGTTAGATCTGTGTTGGGAAGAACAATGTTTCTTTTTTTTGTCGGTCGTGGGGTTTGAACTCTGGACTTGGGCGCTGTCCCTCAGCTCTTCAGCTCAAGGAGAGTGCTCTACCGCTTGAGCCACAGCACCACTTCCAGTTTTCTAGTGGTTTATTGGAGATAAGTCTCACAGACTTTCCTGCCCGGGTGGCTTTGAACTGCGATCCTCAGATCTCAGCCGCCTGAGTAGCTAGGATTACAGGTGTGAGCCACCAGCACCCGGCTTGTCTGTCTTAAATGATTGGTGTTGTCATGGCTAAGCTGGTAGGGTAATTTTTGGTTATATGGCCTCTTTCTGACTCAACAACTCCAATGCTGGGGTTACAGCCACAATACCTAGCTTCTACAGCACAGTGGAACTGAGCAACTGCCCAGGCCCGGCTGAACAGAAGATGGATCAGAACTCCTGTTGCTACCTGGTGATTCTAGGGATTAAGAACAGTAACTCTGTGGCTCCTGAAGAAGCAGCAACCACTGCAACTCCAGCAGCTGTCACTCACTGTCACTTGAAGCTGTCACCATGAAGTGAGGCTGTCTGAACACCCCACAGATGTCCAGGAAAACTTACCCATCTAGCCGAATGTTCACAAGCAATCCCAATTCGTTATCCCTGAGGAGACTTTATTTCAGCCCTGGAAACGCCCGCAGCTTTCATGACTGCTGATCTCACCAAGGTTCTGCTTCAGAGGACTCTGCTTTTTACCTCAGCACCAGGCACCCTGCATTGGAGCCTTTGTCCCACCTATGACAGCTTCAGAGGACCCTGCCTGAGGCTGCTGGACCTCACACAGCAGTCCCAGATCCCGTGGGGCAGAGCACCTCCTCCTCCTGACAGCAAGCATACATGCTGACCGACCGGCTGAGCCAGCCTGCCGGCCTCACGCTCCTTGTGTCTGGGCTGGTTGCACCGGGAGCACGTGACAGACTCCTGCATGCCCAGCAGCAGTCGCTAGAGGGCGACTGGAGAGTGGCCTGGAGCAGAGCCCTGGAGACCACAGAGGAGGGCCTGGAGGTGCTGAGATGACTAGAGAGGCAGACTTGAGAAGGTAACCAGGCTGTGGCTAAAGGCTGCAGTGGCTCAGAGTGAGGCCCTGGCAGCAAGGCTCCGAGTTGTCACTTGCTGCTGGGCTCCCACACAGCTCAGAGCAATAAGCTTTTGGTTGGAGGCCAGACGCATTGAGTCTCTGACATCTGAGGCCTAGAGCTCCAAGCATCTGCCATTGAAAGGTTCAGGACTGGAGGGAGCTGCCATTTGCTTATGGTAACACAGCCAAAGAACGCTCAGCAAGCAGGATGGCTCCCTCTGCTAGGTGTCTCCTCTTGACCCTGTCTGTGTCTACGCTTACAAACGTGTCTTGTTCTCTCCTCTACCTGTCCCTGCAGAAGTTTTGTGCCGTCTTCTCTCTGTAGGAAGCCTGGGCTGACTTTATCTTCTGCCTGTTCTTCAGTCTCACAGAAGGCTTCTCAGCCAGGGCACTGATGACAGCCCAGTGCACAGATGGCTAGTGGCTCTACAGCTGCTGCTCCAGGATGGCCTGGGATTCACTGCGGCTGGGGCCGCTTCTGCCCGGGAGAGGCACACAGCCAATTGGTCTCTGCTTTGATCTTCCCACTAACTTAATTAGCCTTCATTGGATTTTGTCTAATTTAGAAACAACATCCAATGTATCCAGGTTACTCGACTCTGTTTTCAGTGTTTCTGGCACACAAACAAACTAACACAGTGTCAGTTATGGATCGAAACCGATTAACAGGGGCCAGTGAACATCTTACAGGTTAAGAGTTATCCTGTTCTGGCATTTATCCTTAGTAACGGCTCTGTATGACCTTCCTGTGTTATCATCTGGGCTAGACGTGTTTCCCTGGGTTGTTAATAATGAAGTGTCTAGAATTAAATCAACAGCCCACGGAAGGAATATGTGCCTTGCTCCCTCCACATCTTTGCAATGATCTTTAAAAATTAGGTTACGCTGATAGGATTCATTTTTCCATGCAGCTGTCATTCATTTTTATCCAATGCTTAGATTTCCTTGCGAATTAATATTCTGGTGATATACATTTTCATATATCCCTCCCTCACACCATGACCATCTAATTAACTGAGAATTCTCTACCCAGGTTCATCTAGCCTAACTTTGGGTGGCAATATGTAACATCATTAATCATGTTCAGAGTTAAGGAGATAGGAGTTCATTGCTTGTGACAGATGGCAAAGGTTAAGTCTGAAGCATTAAATAGAAATATATCTAAGGACATTAGCAAATACAGGACAGTCTACATGAACAGAAGAGGGTTCGTTTTCCAAAGGCCGTCTAAGCTAGAGCGGCCTCTGGGCTCTCAACGATTATCATCTCTCCTTCAGACTTAAGGAAAGAAAGGGTTGTTTTCTTTTGGATTTTCTTTTGGTTCTGTCTTGTTTTCAAGACAGGGTCTTGCTATGTAGTCCAGGATGGCCTTAAATTCATGGTCCTCCTGTCCCAGCCTCCCAAGTGTGGGGTTTACAGGCATGCATCATGTCCACTGAGGAAAGAGATTTCTAAAGGGAAGTGTTTTTTGCTACCTCTTCTTACACACATTTCTAACACCAAATGTGTTAGAATACACAGTTCTTAAGTGGACAACTGAATGCCTTATATTACTCAATTCTGACACTTTCTGGAGAAGATTCAGGAGTGAGTCCCAAGAGAATTCTCATTTCAGATCCCAACTGCACACACATGAGCTGCGCTTCTGACCAATCCATTATACAAAAGGAGTTCCTGTGAGCCTCTCCTCTGCTTCACTGGATTGGCTGCACAGCACACAAAACCCAGAGCAACATTTTACTTAACAAGGTATAGCACAAGTATGTAGAAGAGGCTCAAGGCCTCTTGGTCTCTCTGGGGGTGCTACCTCCAGGCACCCCATGCGGTGAGCAGTAAGGCAGCTCTCTGATTCCTATCTTTTTCGGTTTTATGGAGACTTTATTACAGAGGCATGATGGATTCTATTTTTGATCATCAGTAATTAGCGCCCCTTTCTGCCCCTCTCCCTGCCTTGATGGAGGTACAGGATAACACCCTCTAATCACATGGCAGCTACCCTGGCAACAAGATGCCATCCTGAGGTTGTACAGGCAAACATCTGTTATGTCAGAACAAAAGATGCTCCCTTAGCCAGACACTCCAGTTCAGGAGGTCATCAATATTACTTTCAGGAAATATATATTAATTATATAAATTAATATAATTTAATATATAAATATAATACATAATTAGACTATATAAATATAATTAAATATAAATTAATTATATAAGTTAATATACTTTCAGGTATATTAAGAGTTCTGCATCAAGGACTGGGAATGTGGCTTAGTGGTGCATGAAGCCCTGGGTTCGATTCCTCAGTACCACATAAAGAGAAAAGGCCAGAAGTGGCACTGTGGCTCAAGTGGTAGAGTGCTAGCCTTGAACAAAAGAGTTCTGTTTCAGGAATTAGAGTCAAAGATTAAATATAGAATCAAAGAATCTAGAAACTCAAGTTGGCTTTCAACTTGCTATGCAGTCCAGGATGGTGTCAAACTCAAGATCACCCTAAGCACTGGGAATACAGGCATGTACTACCACATCTGGCCTTGATTTCTGTATGTTTCTTTTGTTTCCTGATACTTTCCTAAATTCATTTTATTTATTTTTTGGTCGGTTGTGGGGCTTGAACTCTGGGCCTGGGTGCTGTCACAGCTCTTCAGCTCAAGGCAAGTACTCTACCGTTTGAGCCACAGCACCACTTCCGGTTTTCTGGTGGTTTATTGGAGATAAGAGTCTCATGGCTTTTCCTGCCCAGGCTGGGTTTGAACTGCAATCCTCAGATCTCAGCCTTTTGAGTAGCTAGGATTACAGGCATGAGCCACTGGCACTTGGCTGTTAATTATTTCTAATAGTATTTTGGTGTAGTCCTTAGGTTTTTCTAAGTATAGAAGAGCATCATCTGCAAACAGGAACAATTGCTCTGGCTAAAATTTAGTACCATATTAAATAAAAGTAATGAATGTTGATACCCATGTCTCATTCCTGATCTTAGAAGAAATACTTTCATATTTTTTCCGTTTGGTATGATGTTCGTTGTGGTCCTGTCACATATATAGTCCTACACTTAATAGTTAGACTTCATCATGAAGAGATGGCAAATTTTACCAAATTTTTTCAAGCATATTTTAAGATCATAAAATGTTTATTCCTCATTGAATAAAAATAAAATCTCATTCATCATTGAACTATGTTGCATCCCTGAAATAAAACCAATTGGATCGTGGAGAATTGCCTTTTGATATGCTATTGAATGTGATAGTATTTTGTTAAGAACTTATATATATTCTTCAGGGATCTTAGTCTGTAGTTTTCATGACAGTAGTGGTGGTCTTACAGAAAGTGTTTGCAAGGATTCTCTCCTTTTCAAGTCTATGGGATAGTTTAGATAATCTGTCATTAGTTCTTTACAGTTTGGTAAAATTTAGCAGTGAAGACATTTAATTTTGTTTAGTTTAGTTTTTCCTCTCATAGTGGTAACTGGGCTTTGATCTCAGGGCTGCAGGCTTGCTAGACAAGACTCCACAGGGTGAGGGTTGTGGCACCAAGTCCCACAGCTCAGTGGCTTACTGTTGTTGTGAGACTTATTACTGGTTCAATCTCATTCATTAGCTGCTATTGGTCTAGTTATGCAAGTGTTTTGTTTGTTTTCTTAATCCTTTAGGCCAGTTTTGGTATCATGTGTCCAGAACTGTGTCTTATTTCTTCTAGGTTTCCTAACTTGTTAGCTATATAAGGTTTTTGTTGTTGCTGCTTTCAGAATAATGTCTAATGATCATTTGTCCTGAAGGCAGGAGTGTGGTCAGTGCTTGGGCCAGATGGGGGGGGGGGACAGGATGAGCCTTGGCAATGCCCATCCAGAGCAGGGCCATAGCCAGAGCTGGGCAAAGTTCCTCTCTGGGCCCCCCTGACTGTGGGCACCTAGGAACAGGCTAATGGCTGGAATGATGGAGCTGCTCACAGGCCTCCGTGTGCTCCTGTGGGCCAGGCAGCAGTGGGAACTACCTGCCAGCAGTAGGTGCCTGAGGGCAGCCCAGCGGGGGGGGGGGGGAGGCGGGCTCCACCTGGGAACCTGCATTCAGCCCCAGCACAGGGTGAAGTCCTCATGTGATGGCAGGCCAGGCCCCGGGAGGCCAGCCTCCCTTACAGGGAAAAGGCCACCATCTTGGTTTCTAGGGTGACCTTCTCTTTTCCTCCATACTACAATACCTGTCCTCTACAATGCAGGGTAACCAGAAGGTTTAGGAGGGTTCACGAAGCTACTCCTGACAATATGGTCCTAAAGATGGGAATACCAGGGTTTCCAACCCCAAGACTAGTCCACATCCTGGCGAGAACACTTCTTGAGATAGTTCCCGCTGAGGGCACTCTGGGCTTCATGAGAGATGTGAGATCCCGCATCAATGCAAGAAAGATTACTTATGCAAGTGGCTGCAAGCCTGGGAGCAGTGAAAAGTTTCAGTAACACAGAATGCCAGCCCCCTTGCTGAGAGACTTTACCACAGCTTTCTGCTACTCCTCCCCTTACAAAGGGGAGTCTCTCCCTTGGCTAGCTGTGGAGCTGGGGTAGCAGGTGCCAGGATATTATTTGGTACTATGCTGCTGTCCTAGGCATCAGAATGTAATAAAATCCTAGGTCTTTTCTTGCTTATTTCCAGTGTTCTCCCCTGGTCACTCACCCTAAAATGCAGCCCAGCAGCTGTTGCTCCTGCTCTTCTTGGTGGGCGGGAGGAGTGACAGGCACCTCTGTTCTGCCATCTTGCCACTCGGTCAGATCATCTTGACAACCTAAGAGCAAGTAAAAAGTCCTTAAGCAGAGCCCCCAAAAATATGAAATATAAAAATTGTAAAGATATCTCTTTAACTTCTGTTCTGTTGGGTGCCAGTGATTCATGCCTGTAATCCTAGCTACTCAGGAGCTGAGATCTGAGGATCATGGTTCAAACCCAGCCCAGGCAGGAAAGTCCATGAAACTATTATCTCCAATTAACCACCAGAAAACTGGAAGTGGTGCTGTGGCTCAAGGTGGAAGAGTTAGCACTAGCCTTGAGCAAAAGAGCTCAGGGACATGGGGCTGGGAAGGTGGCTCAGGGGTAGAGTGTTTGCCTTGCATGCACAAGGCCCTGGGTTCGATTCCTCAGAATCACATAAGCAGAAAAAGCTGGAAGTGACACAGTGGTAGAGGGCTAGTCTTGAGCTGAAGAGCTGAGGGACAGTGCCCAGGCCCTGAGTTCAAGCCTCAGGACTGACAAAAAAAGAAAAACAGCAACAACAAAAAAAGAACCTCTAAAACTTCTGTTCCTTATATGAAAAAGCAAGCAACAGGGAGAAAAATATTCCCAACACATATAACCAACAAATGACTTGGGGCCACAAGACTATATATACAAGAAGTGTGACAAATGGATAGTAAGTGAAAAAATCAAAATAAAAATGGGCAAAATATTTGAACAGAAACTTCTAAAGGAAAATGTACAGTCAATAACATCCAAAAAGGAATTCAACAACATTAAGCTTTATGAAAAAAAAAAGTGACAAGCAACTTCACATGTGCCAGAATGGCTAAATTTTTTTTTAATGAATACCAAATATTAAAAAGATAGATAAGTGGATCTCTGTTATGGTTTGAATCAGAAATGTTTCCTCCAAGTTCCTATGTCAAGGTCCTGGTTGCCAGCTGATGGAGCATTAGGGAAGTGATGGACCATGATGGCTCTCTCGCTTTCCAGTAGATTAGCCCACTGATGGGTTCATAACTTAATGGTGCTGTTTGGAGGAGGTGGGGACTGTGAGGGCGGGCCTCATTAGAGGAAGCTGATAGCATGACTTTGAAGAGTCTTGTTTCTGGCTTCTCCCTTGATCTATTTCCTGGCTACCATAAGGTAAGGAGGTCTGCTCCATCACGCCCTTCCACCTCACACAGCCCAGAACTGGAGCCAGGGACTGAAACTGAAACTGTGAGCCAAATCCATCTTTCTTCCTCACTTTTCTTAGGTATTTTGTCACAGCAATAGAAAGCCTATAAACACTCTTATATATTTGCTTTGGGGCACATAAAATGACGCACCCTTTGGAAAAGCCTGGCATTTAAACACACACCTACCTATCCTGTGATTCAGTGCCTCTACTCCTTGATCTATTTCTACAAGAGAAATGAAAGCACATGGCCACAGAAGGACTCCTATGAGTTAAGCAATCTAGGTTTTAGTTACGATATTGACCCTACAACTGTAAAAGGAATCGATACCACAGACTTTATCAAAATTTAATTTTGTTTCTTTAAAAGGCATTAACAGGGGCTGGGAATGTGGCTTAGTGGTAGAGTGCTTGTCTAGCATGCACGAAGCCCCAGGTTTGATTCCTCAGTACCACATAACTAGAAAAAGCCAGAAGTGGTGCTGTGGCTCAAGTGATAGAGTGCTAGCCTTGAGCAAAAGAAACTCAGGAACAGTGTCCAGGCCCTGAGTTCATGTCTCAGAACTGGCAAAAAAAAAAAAAAAAGGCATTAACAAAAAAGTTAAGCCAGAGCTGGGCTCAGGTGGCTCATGCCTGTAATCCTAGCCACTCAGGAGGCTGAAATCTGAGGATCACAGTTCAAAGCCAGCCTGGGCAGAAAAGTCCCTATGAGACTCTATCTCCAATTAACTATTCAAAAACTGGATGTGGAGCTGTGGCTCAAAGTGGTACAACGCCCAGGCCTTGAGTTCAAAACCTGAGACCAACAACAACAAAAAAAGTTAAGCTACAACACTGGAGAAAACATTTACAAATCATATACCTGGTAGTTTAGATATATATACACATTCTCTCTCTACATATGTACATACATTATATATATATATATATATATACACACACACACACACACACATACATGTAATGATAATGACAACCCAAATTAAAAATCAGCAAAAGGCTTAACTAGGTATTTCATACAAAAACATAATATGCATGGCAGATAAAAACAAGGAAAGGTGCTTGACAGCCCTGGTCACTGGGGAATGCAAATTCAACCTGATTTGTGATACCATGGCCTTCTCATTGGAATGGCTAATCTAAAGACAGCTGGCAGTGTTATGTGTTGGGAGAATGTGGAGAAATCAAAGGCCTCACACACTGTTGCAGGGACTCTGGCACTGCAAGGCCACTTTTGGAAAACAGGTTGGTATTTCTTAAGAAGTCAAACATAATCCTGACATTCTTGCAAACTTAGAACAACATTATGATTGGTAGAGCAATACTACTCATGAAGCCAGAAGCAATTTGCATGCCTATGAGCTGGTGAATGAAAAGTACCCCACATGCACAACCTGACTTATGGTAATGGACACACACACATACATATATATAAACTTCAAAATCACAAAATTATGAACTTAAATAGGCGGATTTATAGCATATAAACTATATGTCAATAGTTTTTTTTTAAAAAAAGACTCATACAAGAATTGTTTGTAACATCTGTATTCATGAGAGCTAAACTTGCCAACAACACAAATGGTCAGAGGAGAATGGGTAAATGATGATATATTCAAAGAATGACATATTAGGGGCTGGGAAGGTGGCTCAGTGGTAGAGTGCTTGCCTTGCATGCCTGAGGCCCTGGGTTCGATTCCTCAGCACCACATAAGCAAACAGAAAAAAGCCGGAAGTGGCGCTGTGGCTCAAGTGGTAGAGTGCTAGCCTTGAGCTGAAGAGCTGAGGGACAGCGTCCAGGCCCAGAGTTCAAGCCCCACGACTGGACCCCCCCCACCAAAAAAAAAATGACATATTAGTTACTAGTAAAAACTACTGAAACATGCCATGCCAGGCATGAATCTCAGAAACAGGCCGAAAAGAGGAAGACACTTCATTCTTCTATGTATTTGCATTCTACTTATAGAAAGCTCCAGAATAGGCAGAGCTTGCTTATGGTGCTAGAAATCAGACCCCAGCTCTCTCTGTGGCAGGGAGACTGACAGCACAGAGACAGGAGAGAACTCTCTGCAGTGTAAACTCAGTACTTCCTTTCTGTGTGTCATTCTTTGTGTGCCTCAATGCAATTATAAATGCCTAAAACGTCCTCGCTTCATGAAATTTACTACAACACAAACCCAAAATCAGCGAGCCTCACATTTAGAAGGTATGTGTGTCTGCTGTCTGTGTGACTACTTGGTCACCTTAACATGTAATAGTGATTTAACACTCAGTTTTAAATGTTTTAATAAGGCTATGTGGCATATACAAAACATTTCACACATATATTATGAAACATAAATTCACCTATTCTTTATATATTCATTTACTCATTCCTACCAAAGTATTTTTGAAGGATCAAAAATGTGTCCAGGTGTTCAAGTTCAAATCCCACCTAAACCAGATACAGTAGTAACAGAGTAAATGATATATAGAGACAGAATCCGAGGATACCTTCCAGAATAAAAGTCTAGTTAAATGTAAGGACAGGAAAAAAGCATCAGATAACCTAACAGTCTCAGACTTCAGAAGCAAAAATAAGTGGTGCCAATCAGGTCCTGGGATACTTGTCTGGGTAAGTCATGTCCGGCCCATCCCTGAAGGGGCTGCTGCCTGCTTAGTAGCACCTGCTATGGCTCAGCCGAGGAAGAGAGGTCAGCACCGCCGCACACAGCTGGCCCTCTCTCTGTTCCTTTTCTTTCCCTTGGAGTGACACCTCAGAGGGGGCCCACGGCAGGCCTGCAGGCGTGGTGAGGAAGAAGGAAATCTGTCTCCCACACTACTAGGCCTGGTAGGGTACTTTCTATATGCACGAGATATTTTGAAGAGCATGTAAAATGTGTGTCTTTTTTGCTTGTGTTGTGCCAGTTCTGGGGCTTGAACTCGGGGCATAGGCATTGTCCCTGACCTTTGGTGCTCAAGGCTAGTAGCTTTACCTCTTGAACCATGGCTCCACCTCTGGCTTTTTTGGTGCTTAATTAGAGGTAAGAGACTCATGAACTTCCCTACCAAGGCTGGCTTTGAACTGTGTCCCTCAGATCCAGCCTCCTGAGTAGCTAGTATTACAGACATGAACCACTAGACTTTGTCTGTGTCATTTGACCTCATATTGACTTTCCAAAAATTCATCACAAGGAAGTAATCAGAGGTAAAGAAAGGAACCACTGTGGGAACAGCCCACTCAGTGAAGTCTAACACCCTTTCCCACAGAGCAATCCAAACAAAGCACGCCTAACAACAGGAAAGTAGTCAAATGATACAATACAGTCAGTACATGGAATGCTTCCTTGTTGCTTTAAGAGAAAAGCTCCCAGGAAAAAATTAAACAGGAGAACACTGCCAACTATAATGTTTGATGATAGCAGCAAGATAAAGCCATGTGTGGCAGAGCTTGTCACAGCAGACAGGGTATGATTCCCTCAGAGTGTGCTGATTGTTGAATCAGGGTCAAGGACAGAAGACTGTTATCAGAGTCATGATATGGGGGGAGGGGAGGCTGAAAATGAGTGGGTCACATGGTGTTGGCCCAGTACCTGCTGAGCAGTAAAACCACCTATGTACACCTATACTGTGAGTGTGTGCACCTGCCAAGCCAGGTGGAAAGGTTGTGACCTTGTGTACCAATTCTCCTCATACCTCAAGGTGGATGTCATTAAAAAAGGATTTTTTTTTTTTTTGGTGGATCAGGGGGCTTGAACTCTGGGCCTAGGCGCTGTCCCTTAGCTCTTCAGCTCAAGGTGAGCACTCTACCACTAGAGCCACAGCACCACTTCCGGTTTTCTGAGTGGTTTATTGGAGATAAGAGTCTCACAGAGTTTCCTGCCTGGGCTGGCTTTGAATGGTGATCCTCAGATCTTAGCCTCCTGAGTAGCTGGGATTACAGGCATGAGCCACTGGCGCCTGGCTAAAAAAGGGATCTGAATTCAATATGGCAAGGCGGCCTGAGAGTCTGCACACTAGGAAAAATAGCAACTTCGCTGCTGGCTCACACGAGAAAAGCAAGGTGCCACAGTGGCAGACCAAGCTGCCTGAGCGGACTCTCTCTCACTGCTGAGACTATGGGTGCTTATTTACTTCTCATATTTGTCGTTATTGTATTACTTTTGTAATCAGAAAAGAACTATCCTTTACAACCTTTGATTTAGTAGTTAGTCTACATATATCCTTCAAAACCTTAGACTTGGGTAATTATTCTTATGGTGTGGAGTAGGCGAATTATAGGGATCCAGCTCAACTATGAGAACCAAACATTTATCACATTCAACTTTGTAACACTTAAAAAAACCACCTTGTCCTCTAATTTTATTTAACTATTTTCTTACTCTAATTGTCTGCAGTGCTAGGAATAGAACCCTAACAAGGCTCTACCATTGTGTTGCCATCCTGGCTTGCTAATATTAAGAGAATGGCAAAAAAAAAAAAAAACCCAAACAAACAAAAAAACCCATGAGACTTTTTTGTGTGTGTTTTGGTCGTGGGGCTTGAACTCTGAGCCTGGGAACTGTCCTTGAGCTTTTTAGCTCAAGGTAAGCACCCTACCACTTGAGCCACAGTGTCAACTTCTTGTTTTCTGGTGGTTTATTGGAGTTAAGAGTCTAATAAACTAATCAGAAAAGGCCAGAAGTGGTGTTGTGGCTCAAGTGGTACAGCACTAGCTGTGAGCACAAAAAGAGGCTTAGGCTCAGTGCCCAGGCCCAGAGTTCAAGCCCCTGGACCAGAAAAAAAAAAGTCGTATTTTATAATATCTAAAATTATTTTGAAAAAGACATGGGAGAATGTAATGATAAATTTTTATTACAGTATGACAGCTGTGTTTAAATGCTAACATCAAATGAATTAAATGTTTACAAAACAGAAAAGAAACAGGCCAAAATAGTAATATTTTGCTCTTTGAGTGGTAAGAATGTGTTGCCCTGACAAATGGCTGAAAAAGATCGACTTGAAGGAGGAAAGACTTGTTTGCATCACAGTCTCACCAGCTTCGGCCCATGGTGGCTGGCTTCTGTGGCCAGGCAGAAACATCACTGGGGAAGGGCGCAGTGGAGGAAAACCACAACTATGTTGAAGTGGAGCAGAAGGAAGAGGGCATAAACACACAACTGGACTCAGAGGTTTCCTCTTCCTGCTTTCAATCCATCTGGGCCCCTAGCCTATTAGGTAATGCAGCCCACCTTCAAGGCGAGTCTTTTCTCCTGGAGTGGGTGTCCCACATGCCACTCATCTCTGTGGAAATACCCTCTTAGGCAAACCCAGAAGTGTGCTTTCCTAATCGCCTAGATGTCTCTCAACCTAAGTAAGTTGACATGATTAATCAACACATGTGGTTTAAAGATTCGAGGCTAGGGAGAGCACACAGGGATGCTGGATTTCTCCCTAGAACACTTGGTTGGGAGTGAGTATGGCAGAGGTCACCACCCCAACTCCTCCCACACCGCATGCTGAGTATGCCTGCACAGGAGCTATCAACCTCTGCTCAGCCATTTGGAGGGTTGAGGGGAAGTGTAACCCCTCCTGGACATTTATTCATCTGTGTGAGCCTCATATATGAACACAATGGATGCTTCCAGATTTCTAGCAACAGCTCAGCTTTCTCCCTCTCTCTACCCAGAATGAGACCACTCCTTATGGTTAAAGAAATAAGAATTCTGGTTACTCTGATGAGGTCAAATGAGGTCCATCCCATGTTCCTATTTTTGGGCTCATCTCTGTCATGAACTCTCCTTATAGGCACGACAAGGGACCAGATGACTGTATCACTGGTTCTAGACCAAATAGATAGACCGCTCTGAAACTGTAGGACAGTCTACATTAGCTGACAGTAAATGTAAACCAGCCACTCTGCTCTGTAAGATAATCAATGCAGGACAACAGGCCAGCCACTGCCTCGGCTGTGTGTCAGGATTCCTGACCCCTCAGGATAGTCCTGTGAGCTGATACCAGGGCCCTGTCTGCTCAGAGAACTCAGGCCTTACCCTCAGGCAGGTGGTGACACATTTAGGGGTTAGGGCCCCTGGGCCCAACTCTTCCTCCATGCTGACATCAGCCTGAGCTTCTACAAACTGCTGGAGTTTAGATCCACATGAATGCCAGTGGATGCTGCTGCTTTTGTAGACTGGGAAGATTTTCATCCCCAAACAACAGCCGCAGAGGCCTGGGTTCCAGCCCATTCTCATTCATTCCGGGGCAGCTGTAGCAGCAAACCCACAGCATTTGTCTCGGAGAACATTTCCCCAAGAGCACATGGCAGCTTACTCCAAACAGAAGTTAGAGCTGATCTAGCATTACTGGGGGGAATTGCCCCCCACAAAGTGAAGGTAAAGGAGGCAGGCTCAGCCAACCACAGACACCCACAGTGAGTGTTGCTGGGCAAGCTTGGGGAGGGGCTCCAGTGCGCCAGTTCATCCTCAGCCCTGTGAGGCAGGCCCTGGGACGATCACCGCTGTACTCAAGGGGAAATGAGGTGGACAGGCTAAAGCAATACGCTGATGACACACAGTGGTAAACATCAACCCCAGAGATGGCTGATCCACCGCCATTGCTTTGTCTGTGTTTGCTCATGCTGGTACAACTAGGGAGCACAAACCCACAAACATAAATCCTGCAGTGCTTCTGAAAGGATCCAATTAACCTGCTCGTCTGACATCTACTACACAACGTATCTCCCCTCTACTCCTTTCAGTCTAAACAAGATCATTTCACTGGTGAGCTTATCTTTCTTATCACATTAGGACACTTGTCCGCAGGAATCTTGACAGTTGCAGCACAAAAGGCATCAAAATAGCATCTGGCCTTTCCTCAAGACCACCCAACAAGTTTTTTTGTTTTTTTTTTTGTCCTGGAACTGGGGCTTGAGATTAGGGACTGGGCACTATCGCTTAGCTTTTTTTCACAGTGCTCTACCACTTGAGCCACAGCTCCACTTCTTGCTGGTTGGAGTGGAGTCTCATGGACTTTCCTGCCCAGGGCTGGCCTTGATCAGTAATCCTCAGATCTCAGCCTCAAGTAGTTAGGATTACAGGTTGAGCTACTTGCACCTGGCTCTACAGGTTCAATTTTGTGGGGTTTCCTCTTCCCATCCTCTCCTCACCCATTCCCTGCAGGCCTGTGAATGCTCAGAACTGGACAGGCTGGATGGGGAAGACAGAGAATGAAGTCAGGAAGAAACAGATCTAGATAGAACGTCAACTGTAATGAAACTCCAGCTACACTCAGAGTTGAGAACCTCTGTCCAATGACCCTTAACAGAAGTTTCAAGACAGGAAATGAACCCATCTTTGGACTCTTGCGTAACCTCCTGAAGGCTGGGGCCACTCTGAGCCTGTGAGCTTTCTGAGGAGTTGTGCCTAGGTAGTGTGGAGAGCAGGTTTGTCATTAGCAGCAGCGAGGTGGGCCAAGGGGCCGAGGGAAGGCCTCAGAGTGGCTGCTTCCCAGCTCAGGGCAGCTCCAGAGCTAAGCACTGCCAGGGCCCCATGTGGCTCCTGGAGTCCGGCTGCTTCAACAGGGAGGGCACACAAGCCCAGCCTGCCACCCACAGGGGGTGTAAGCCTTTTCCCTGCTGAGGCCTGTTCACACATGGCCTCCATTTTTGTTGTACTTCAAATGTAGCAAATGTACATTTCCCCAAAGGCCAAGGGCTTCTCCATCTCTCCTCGGTGACCACACAGTAAGGAGAAGCAATGCAATGCGAAGGCTGGGGAGGTTTTGGGGAGCAGTAGAGGCTAGAGGGATCTGGGATGCACCCATCATCCCTGAAGGGAGTTGCTCCATTACTGGCTGCACAGAACATTTGGAATCTTCTGGTGTTCACCGTGGGCTGTTTTAACTCTTGCTGGCCTGACAGTACACCTCAGTTGTTACAAGCGCCCCATGGCTTGGTTGTCACCAGGGCCTGTCTGGCCCCTTGGGAGTGCTGCTCTGGGGCCTGCAGAAGGCTTGAAACTGCAGAGGATGGAAATAACTAAAGACCTCAGGGCCAGAAACAGCTGAGTTTGAATTTGAGTTTGTCATTTACTAGATTCAAGTCCTCAAGCAAAAAAGGGGCCAAAATATTTCGATTTGTGAGAATTTAAATCATGGCTGGGCATGGTAGTATCTGCTTATAATCCCTGAGGAAGATCACGAGTTCGAGGCTAGTTGAGGCTGCACAGTGAGACTCTGTCTCGGTCCCCCCGGCCTGCCCCCAACAAACAGTATGTGAAGATGGCTGGGGACTCTCGGTAAATGTTAAGACTTCCTTCTGCCAGACCCCTAAAAAAATAACAAGCAAAGCCAGTCTTAGCCTCCTGAGATTTCACTGCTCCCGTCTGTTCACAGCCATACCCACCCTCCCGGAGCGGAGGAGGTGCGGTGGAGGGCAGTGAGTGCTGACAAATGTGGAATAATGCTCATTGGATTGGCAACACCCTTTCTTCTCATTTCTAGGCCAGCAATGGAGCAATTTGCTTTTCTAATGTGTTTATCCTCTTCCATGGCACGAAGTGGAAAGACCAGGGTGTCACATTGTGGTAATGCCTTAAAATGGCTTTTAGCAAGTAACTCCCCTGGGTCCCAGTCCAGTGTCCAAAGGAGGGATCACTGCAGGGTCACCTAAGGGCCCAACAAGTTTCCAAGTTTTATTTAGGGAACTAGTGAAGAAACTGAGGTAGAAAGCTCACTAAAAGTTGTATTTTTTTATTCCTATAGAGAAAACTGAATCATAAGCCAAACGATTTCACTAAAGTACTGCCATGAACTCACTGCTTTCCAGCAGCGAGGGAAATGTTTTGTTGGTTCTCATTATTTTCTCACATATTGCAATAAAGCTTGGACTGTCCACTGAGTGGCTGACACACTCCTGTCATTTCAGCTTCTTGAGGGGAGGTAGGAACATTTGAGGTGAGCCCAGGCAAAGCAAGCCAAACAAAAAGCAAAAAGGGCTGGAGGTGTGGTTCAAGTGGAAGAACAACCCAGAGTTCAATTCCCAGAATACTTTTTATTTTTTGGAGGAGGAGATTCTTTTATGCTAGTGAACTCAGATGGCTGAGAACGTTTGCCTGACACTTCAACTTTCTGTGTGTGTTGGTGGTCCTGGGGCTTGAACCTAGATGCTAAGCTCTGTCCCTGAGCTTTTTTGCTCACATTCTACCACTTGAGCCACAGCTCCACTTCTGGCTTTTTGGGTGCTTAATTGGAGATAAGTTTCACATACATTCCTGCCCAGACTTTGAACCAGGATCCTTGGATCTCATGAGTAGCTAGGATCAAACTACTGACACCCAGTGATACTTTAACTTTTAATTGCCACAGATTAGCATTGATTTGGCATTTAAATCTGCTGCAAGGAAGCTACTAAAAACTGTAAGCCTTCAGGCATAGGTTTCCTCTTCATCCTTCCACTGAACTTCAACGTCCCTCCTAGAGTTAACACTTTTGCAAATCACTAATAATAAGACTAAGTAGGAATTATAATTTCTGAGGAAAAAAAATAACCAAGTTGGATGACCATATAGATGTCACCACAATCCCAAATAGGGTACTTAGAAAGGAAAACATAAAAAAAAAAAAAAAACCCACGGCATATACCCTGGAACAATTTTGAGTCAGTTCTTTGCTAAATAAATTTGCTAATTAAAATAAATCATGATTGCTGAAGCAAACACAGAAACACAGGCACCTTTTTAAATGAATGAATAGGTCCTAACTCACCTCCTACTATTTCTAGTATTATGTAAACCCTTTGATACGTACAATGCTTCTATGGGTGTATAAGTATGGGTGACACTAGCTTCTTTACTTACTTTCTCCCAGAGCTGGGGACTGAACCCAGGACCTGGGGCACAAATGAGCACAAGTGCTCAACCACTGAGCCGCATCCCCAGCCTTACCCTCAGTTTGTTGATGAGTGTAACTTGGGATTTGGGCAATTGGGAAAAACTGCTAACACATTTCATACAACCCGCCTGGCTGGAGGCAATGGGTTTCCTAAGCATGCTAAACCCTTTGTGTGGAAAAAGCTGAGCCAGCATCCACCTGCATCAAGTTGATCCTGTCAGCTCTGACACCCTTGCAAACATCCTGAACCTTCTGAGCAAAATAGATCAGCACCCCCACAAGGGAGAAAAAGAAGGCTGTTGATAGCCAGCCTGTTTTTACAAGAAATGCAAACTGCTCCCCGAAACAGGATTACTTTGAAGCAGACCCTCATCTTTTATTTTAGCCTTAGACCAGTAACTCTAAAAGATTCGGGTTTTTAAAAACCACAATTAGGGCTGGGAATGTGGCTTTAATGTCAGCAGGCTGGCTGAGGCCCTGACTTCAAACTCTAGACCAGCAAAAACAAAATAGTTATAAGTACGGACGGGGGTGAGGGAGGGGAGGGAGACCACCTAAAGTAGTATCTATCCAACAATCAAGTGCAAATTTCCTTCGTGATCTCAATTTTTAAAACATTTATCAAATCAGGATGCAATCAAGGTCCACAGACTGCATCTCTACCTAACCCTGGCTATCACATGCTGTTCACTCGACAGGTTGCCATTCTTGCGATTCTAACAGCAGCTGTTCCCAATAACTCGATCAACATGTATTCATATGCGTATACTTATATTTAAATACAAGTCGGTGGCCCGTCCTTTGTGGGGTGTGGGTTCTCTCGGAGATGGGAGCCACGTCCCCTTACCTGGCCACCTTGCGCGGGCGAGGGGTCGTCGTCCCCCGGAGCCGGGTCGGCGCAGTCCCCGCGCCGCGCGCGCCCGCGCAGCGCCCACCTCCCGCCGCCACCTGCGCAGGGAGAAAGTTGCTTCGGCTGGGAGCTCCCGAGGCGGCCCCAGGTTACCTGCAGGGGCCAAGGCCAGCCCGGGGTTCCGGGATGCCCGGGATGTCCCAGAGCGCCCCCTCCACCCCTCACCGGCTCCCTCGACGGCCCGCACCCCGACCCTGCCCACCCCCGGCGGCCCCCATCCCGAAGCGGCGAGGCTCGAGCGTCCCTGGCCGAGAAACCTCAGCCCCCAACTCCTGTCAGGGAAATCTCCCTTTTCCCATCTGCGGAGCGCCCCGCCCGGAAGCCGGGAAGCCGGGAAGCGGAGCGGCGGCCGTCGACTACCTAGCCCGTAGCAGGGAAGCTGGAGGCAGACGCGCCCGCCACCTTAAGCCGTCGCACACTCCCCACAGCTGGCGCCTGTTCAACGGCCCCGAGCGGCGCGAGGGCGTGGCTGCGCGCACATGCCCCGCCCGCTGGCACGCCCTCAGCCAGTCCCACTTCCACACCTGCCGCGCCCCGCCCCGGGTGTCTGAGAGAAGGCGTGGCTACGCGCGCCAAGCTCCACCCTCAGGCGCACCCCAGCCAGTCCCGCTCAGGCACCTGCCGCGCCCCGCCTGAGTGAGTGTAGGGGGTGTGGCTGTACGCTATAGGCCCCGCCTATCTACACGCCTCAGTCAGTTTCGCGTCCACACCTGCCGCGCCCCGGCCCGGAGTGACTGCCAAGAGGGCGTGGCTACGCGCGCCAGGCCCACACCCACCACCACGCCCTAAGCCAGCCCCGCCCGGGCATCTGCTGCACCCACCTTGGGTAGACTGCTCCGGAGGGTCCAGGCTGCGCGTGGGGGCCCTGTGTAGCCTCGCCCTCCTCGTGCGCTCCTGGGAGGTGCAGGCAGAAGCGCCCCAGGGCCTGGGCTCTAGACCTGGCCTCAAGGGGAGACAGGCCGCGGGCGCCCCCTGCCGGCGGGGGCCTAAAGAGACGACAGGGTCGACTATCTCGGGAGTGCTGGAAAGCCGCGGCGGGAGGCTGGCAGAGCAATGTCTGGGGGTCCAGGGACTCCAGGCCTCCAGGCTGTCTTTGGATCGGTCTCTCTCCTTTGACAGCTACCTCCAGGATGTTAGAACTTAACGGTGCATACACTAAGCAACTGCCTAAAAAGTTGGCTTTTTAAAATGAAAATCTGCAGATGACACAGTTTGGTGGATGTTGTGTGTTGTCCACAGCCGTGGACAGAGCATGGCTGAGCACGCAGGACGGGATCGGTGGCTGAAACGTTTAAAACGTGCCACGATTTCCTCTTCCTCATTTCCTCTTCTCTCCAGGCAGAGCCCTTAACGAAGGGAGTGGCCTGGGCGTCCGCTCAGCTCCCGGTCAATCCGGTCTGAAATGGCTTTAGCAAGAACTGCAGGGTGGCTCCCTCCAGGCCGGCAGGACGCTGCTGCTCCCGGGCTTCCTTTCTTACAGCTGCAGCTTAGGTAGGCTCGGAGCGGATGTGGATCCACAAAGCAGGGTCTGGCTTAGGCTGTGACTCATAAATACACTCTGTTCTTGTTTACCATCAAAACTTCCCTGGTGTGGCGTGTCGTACCCCCACGATCCACTCCAGGCTTCCTGTCCTTTCTCTAGTCAAAATCACAGTGTAGTCTTCTACCTTCTTCCTGTTTCTCTTACTATCTTGCTCAAGGAGTCTTTTTTCCCCTATGAAGTCCATATTTTGTGTTGTTGTTTTTTCCCCCCTTCTTTTTGTCCAATACTGGGGCTTGAACTCAAGGTCCGGGCTCTGTCCTGTAGCCTTTTTTTTTTTTTTTGCTTAAGGCTAGAACTCTGCCACTTGAGCTACAGCTCCACCTCTGTCTTTTTGGCTACTCATTGGAGACAAGAATCTCACAGACTTCCCTGCCCAGGCTGGCCTTTGAACAGTGATCCTCAGATCTCAGCCTCCTAACTAGCCAGGATTACAGTTGTGGGCCAACAGTACCTGACTCATATTTTCTATGTTTTACCAACAGAACATAGCATACAAATTATTCCCAAACATGTTTTCTTTGAAATGAAACAAAACAGATCAGAGTCAACAGTAATAGAAACAAAACATATTGCTATGAATGAACAATTGTTAAAGCAGAACGGTGAACATAAACTATATGAACTACTTTATATGACTGAAATTTTCTTTGATACAGTGCTAAAAAATAAACTTCCCAATATACATAATTAGTACAGAATCACTTTTTGTGGTTTAAGTTCCACATTTTAACTCACGCTAACAACTTCCCCTTTTAAAAATATAATACATTTCCTCTTGGTTGGCATACATCTGCAGAAAGCCAGCAGCACAGAACAGGGAGGAAAACAACACAAGGTCAAGTTCATGGTAGGGAATAACTTCAATACTTGACAGTTCTGGTTTGGTTCTTTCTGTAGAGAAGACGATATAAAGTCTAAAGTCAGGGGTCTAGAAGGAATGGATTCCTTATTGTGATCAGGTTACTCAACATTCCTCTGAAAGTCTGTATATGAAATGTAAACAGACAAATCAAACTGTCCTTTATTTTATTTTTAGATTTTATTTTCAATTTAGTGTTGTTATTTCAATTTAGTGCTATATTCTATAGCACTAAAAGGTTACTTGTCAATCCCAATGTGTTAGTTGTTTTGGTGATAAAATCCTGAGAGAATTAATCTCTCAGTGTGTGGTGCGCCCTCTTCATTATTGTGGATTTCTCCTAAGGCAGAAAATGGTGGTAAGAATGTGTGGTAGAGTGAACTTGTTCACTTTGTGGTAGACAGGAGGTAGGAGCAATATAAGAGAAAGGGACTAGGGACAAACTATAACTCTCAAAGGTATAACTTCACTGTACTTACATCCTTTGTCCTTTGGATAGGCCTTACTTAAGAAAGTCTCCATTCCCTGCCAAATAGCACCACCAACTGGAAGCACATTAGCCAGTAGGGGGCATTTAATACTCCTCTAACAGGGGACAAGAATCCCTGCTTTGGGGTCAGACTTCCTGGTTTCAAATCCTGAATGACTCAGACAGCATGGGCGTTGTCCCTCAGCTCTTCAGCTCTCAGCAATTCACTCTATCACTTAGGCCACAGCGCCACTTCCAGCTTTTGCTGCTTATGTGATGCTGAGGAATCGAACCCAGGGCCTCATGCATGCAAGGCAAGCGCTCTACCACTGAGCCACCTTCCCAGCCCATAAAAAAAATTTTCAAATTACTTTTATTTATTTATTTTTTGTTTATGTGGTATTGAGGAATCAAACCCAGGGCCTTATACATGCTAGGCAAGCATCCTACCAGTAAGCCACATTCCCAACCTCATAAATGAAGTTCTCAATGCCATGGTAGTATATTTTCATTATGTATAAAATGGGAATAATAAGGTATATCTCAAGGTCGTTCTAAGAATTACATGAAATCATGTAGGAAAAATGATTTCTACTACTCTGTAAACATTAGGTGGTGCTGTAAGGTGTGTGTGTGCGTGTGTGCGTGTGTGCGTGTGTGTGTGTGTGTGTGTGTGTGTGTGTGTGTGTTGCAGATACTTGGGTTCAAACTCAGGTCTTAGAATATGGTGCTCTACCACTTAAGCTATGACTGGAGATGGAGACTTAAAAGACTTTTCTGCCCAGGCTGACTTAGAACCATAAAACTCTAGGTCTCATTCTCCTGTGTAGGTAGGATTACTAGTGAGTATCAGTGCCTGCCTTTGTGTGTATGTTTTGATTTTTTTTTTTTTTTTTGGTCGGCCGTGGGGCTTGAACTCTGGGCCTGGGCGCTGTCCTTCAGCTCTTCAGCTCAAGGCGAGGGCTCTACCACTTGAGCTACAGCGCCACTTCCGGTTTTCTGGTGGTTTATTGAGATAGGAGTTTCACGGTCTCTCCTGCCCGGGCTGGCTTTGAACCGCGATCCTCAGATCTCAGCCTCCTGAGTAGCTAGGATTACAGGCGTGAGCCACCAGCGCCCGGCTCTGTTTTGATTTTTTTTTTTTAATTGCTTATTCTTAGTCTGATAATTCAGTTTCTCTAGCTAACTTAATATTCTGATTTCCACATATAAGATGATCAGTCCTCAAACAGGTGATTGGCATTGTTTCATAAAGATCATATTGTGTAGGCCTCAAACTCAAAATGAGTGCTGGAATTATGTGCATGAACCAACTGGTTCATTATCAAGTATATGTATTAACTAAGGTTATCATTTATACCTGGCTGATAATCTTTCTAAGATGTCATATTGACTATAACAAACATATTGAAAATAAAAGGTCAGAGCATTGTTCTTAGGGTTTTGAAAAGTTTAGGATACTGGTCTAAATATATAAACAAGTTAGGAATAGTTGTTAGCTCTTGTGTTTGCCTTTCCTAGGAGCTTTAGTCAACAAATATTTATCGATTATTGAATGTTTTCTATAAGAAGAATATTGAGGCCTACTGGTTAATATAGCACATAATAAACTAGACACAATTCCTTGGTCCATAGAACTGATTTCTAACAAAGGTGATAGCTCTATATAACTAACTACAAAATTAATTATGTATTAATACTTGCAAGAGAAACAGGGTACTAAAAATAGACCACGAGGCACTCAGTGAGAGCCTAGGGACCACTTGAGAAAACAATGGGCAAGGTGATAACAGAAACACGAACATGTAAGCAATGAGGGGAACGGAAGGTAAAGGACAGAGCTTCTGAGCATAGAAAACAGTCCAAAGAGACACAATAAAATATTAGAGGAGCAAAGAGAAGGCTGGTCTCCCTGGGCCCAGAGAAGGGAACGGCAACTTGGGATGTGTAGTTGGGAAGTCAACGTAAGGCAGATCATGTGGAGCTTGCAAGTTATGTGAAAGATTTAGATGCATAGAAGGATGCCCCCTATTGCAGATACTATGACCTCGGGGATCTACTTCAGATACTCCAAATACACTGGGAAAGGGTAGTGGGCATCAGGCAAAACAAAATTGACAACTTAATGACCGTTGTGAACACTGGGTGATGGACATACAGAGTTTATTATACTCTTTTTAAAAGATGCTAAATTTACCTTGATTTTTCTTCTTTTTTTATTGTGAAAATACTGTACTGAGGGGTTACAATTATATGGGCAAGATAATGAGTACATTTCTTATCAAGCATTGCAGCCTCCTCCTTTGTTTCCCCTTCCCATCCTCCCCCCGCCACCTAATCTGCTTCCCCCACCAAAATTGTAAAGTTCATTTTTGACATAACGACTTGTACATCTCATTGTTGCAATGGGTCCACCTGTATCCCTATTTAAACGATTTGTTTTTCCCCTTCCCCTCCACAAATTATACCGACATCAAATACAGAGAAAGCAGGGGTTATACTGTGGGGGAGGGACATACAAAGCAACAAAGAAATAATCTTATGTGTTAGAAACAATCACATGAAAGAAAAAAAACATTTGAATACGTATCTTAGGGTTCATTTCCCTAACATCACCTTATCTGACCTTTTCTGCTTGACTCAGACATATACTAGATATTGCAAATAAGGGAAACCATGGGACGGACCTATGTTTCTTTGGGCCTGGCTTACTCCATTTCCTAACAAATAGGGCAATGTCATTCTTTCTGATGGAGGCATAGAATTCCATTGTGTATATATACCACATTTTCTTGATCCATTCATCTCCTGAGGGGCATCTGGGTTGGTTCCATATCTTAGCGATAGTAAATAATGCTGCAATAAACATAGTTGTGCTGGTAGCTTTAGTGTGGTCTTGTTTGTAAACATTTGCGTAAATGCCCAAAATACCTTGATTTTTTTTTAAAAAGAAAAATGTTCCTCCAGGTAAAATGAGAATTAACAGTGGAAGTTGGGCTTGGTGTTTCATACTTATAAGCCTAGCTACTTAGTGTAAGCTTATTCACCCCTATTTTGGGTTGACAGCCTTCACCCTGGGTCAGCCACAAGCCAGGCCCAGCCACAGATGTCTATTCCCGCCCCCCCTTCCCCCCCCCCCAGCGCCAACGTTGTAAAGCTCGTTTTGGACATGACAACTTGTACTTATCATTGTTGCAACAGGTCCCCCCCTGCCCTGGCTACATCAACAATGGTAGTCTGGAAGCCCAGGCCCAGGCCCAGGCCCACGTGACTTCTAGTGCATAGTTGCAAGATGCCAGCAATAGAATATATTGTCTCTGCTGTGGGATGCTTTCCCTGGTCATGTGACAGCTATAAAATATATTGATTTTGCTACATGCCAGATATAGAATGTATTGTCTCTGCGATAGGAAGATTTCCCTGGTTGCGAGCAAGCTACAGCATGTTCTGTCCTGGCTGTCTGATATCTCCAGGGTCCAGCTGTGTCTACAAAGATTTCCTGCCCCAGCTCCTTCTTCTGCCTTCAAACTCCTCTGAGAGCAGTTTGCTACTCTCAATCCCGTGAGAGATAGCCTGTCAGCCTCTAGCTGATTTTAAACACTTCTTTCTTCTACATGACTGTGTATCCAAGTGGTTTTCTGGGTTGGTGCTTACACTTAGGAAGCTGAGATCTGAGGATTGAAGTTTTAAGGCACCTGGGGAAGACAAATCTGAGGGATGTATCACCAATCAAACATCAAAAAGCCAAAAGTAGAACTGTGGCTCAACTGGTAGAGTGCCATCCTTGAGCTAAACTCTAAGCAAGAGCTCTAGGCCCTGACTAAAAGCTCCTGTACCTGCATAAAAAAAAGATCCCAAAATACAGTAGAGGATTGGGCAGCACAGACAGGAGAAGACCAGCCTGGCTACAGACCTGGTCTGAGAGAAGAGAAAATCTTGGTTGTTTTTGTTTTGTTTTTGCGGGGGGGGGGGCGTCCGGTCCTGGGGCCTGATCTCTGGGCCTGGGTGCTGTCCCTCAGCACTTCAGCTCAAGGCTAGCACTCTACCACTTGAGCCACAGCACCACTTCCGGCTTTTTTCTTTTTGTTTATGTGGTGCTGAGGAATCGAACCTAGGGCCTCATGCATGCAAGGCAAGTGCTCTACCACTGAGCCACCTTCCCAGCCCCAGAGAAGAGAAAATCTTGAATGGAAGAAGTCAGCAGAACTTAAGGGAAGTCGACAGATATATTCTAGAGATTCTGCGAACTTGAAGGGATAGAACTTGTCTATTAATTCGATGAGAGGAAGAATAAGAGGGAGATGTCTTGAGTGGGTTTCAGATACCTGTGAGGAGAGGATCCTGGCACAGCCTTACCTTCCTCTAATGTTTAATATAGTCTTTTTTTGCATTTTACTATGTGCTAATCATTTTATGGAATACGTGGGAAGGATAACAGAATGATAACAGAAGCATTTTATATGTTATCTATAATCCTCACAGTATCTATACTTGTTACATTTGCATAGTTGTGACCAAAATATCTGAGCAAAGAGTAGCTAGGCGCTGGTGGCTCACACCTGTAATCTTAGCTACCCAGGAGGTTGAGATCTGAGGATTGCGGTTCAAAGTCAACCAAGGCAAAAAAGTCTCTGAGACTCTGATCTCCAATTAAACACCGAAAAGCTGGAAGTGGAGCAGGGCCTCAAGTGGTAGAGTATTAGACCTGAGCAAAAAAAAAAGCTCAGGACAGTGCCTAGACCAGAGGTCAAATCCCAGGACTAGCACAAATGAAACAAAACAAATTTTAAAAACCCTCTAATAGTAAAAAGACTTACTTTTGGCCCCAGTCATTGTTTCTTGGGCCCATTTATTGTCAGAGCTGGTGTGTGGCAGAGGAGGCTCTTCACCTCATGGAAGACAGGAAGCAGAGAAAGAAGAAGGACTGGGGATGAAGAACAAGCTCCAAAGTCATGGGCATCCTATTTCCTCTGGTTAGGCCTCTCCCTCCTAGTTTCCTTCACTTTCCAAAATAGCACAACCAGCTGGGGACCAAGCATTCAACACTTGTAGCTGTGGGGAACCTTTCAGATTCAAGTATTGTAAGGTAAAATCTAGTAAATCTGGTCTGCAAGATACAGAGAAGTCACCTTTTTAGAGACTGAATTGGGAGTCTTTATTAAATGGCCAGAGTCTGCATGGTGGCCTCCTGTCTCAAAGACCAGCAGCCCAGAACAGAGCTTACACCAAACTTTTTTTTAAATTTAATTTAATTTTAAAGATGCTGTACAGAAGGGTTTACACCAAACTTTGAAAGACAAAAACCACATGCTTGGGTAGTGATAAAACGTCAACATAAAGTTACTAGGAGAGGTACCCAGAGCAGGGCTTCCCTGGGGCTAAACATGTTGCATTTACATATTCTCTCTGGGTCTAAAGAACATGGTGTGTCCTCAATTCAAAGGATGGCTTGTTTCACCTCTAAGCCTTGGGAGTGGGGAGGACAGCCCCCCATCATCTGATTAGGCACTAGGCTGCATGTGAAAACAAGGTGACTTAATTAGATCTAGTCTTTCCCTTACTTTACAAGCCAGAATGTTATTCCTGCCAAGTATCCAGTGTTTTATATTTTATACACAAAGAAGCTGAGTTTTGGAGAGGTTCTAGAACTTGCCTCCCTTCCTCTCCTAATATCTGAGATGATGTCAAGTCACATTTTGGGCTGTAAGGCTTGTGGCCTTTCCAGTAGATGATAATACTGAACCAAGGGTGTACTGAAAAGACAGATGGAGATCTCAAAAAAATTCTTCTCCCCTCACTGGTTTGCTCAGGTTTGTACTAAGGCTGGAAACCACAATTTCATAATACCATGCCAGTGCTAAGAGGCTGTCAGGAAATTAAGATCTGAAAATTTTGAGACAGGTCAAACTGGCTGATCACTTTTATTACCAAGTTGAACTGCCTTCCCCCAGATGATATCTTTATTCCTATTAATCCAGTTACTGGAATTGTTACATGGGAATTCGATCAGTGAAATACAGAGAAGCCACACTTTAAGTGGTTGAACTGGGAGTCTTCATTAGAAAGCCAGCATCTGCAAAAAACTTGCAGCAATCAATGTAGCTGGCACAAAGCTTAAATAGGCCAAAACCACATATAGTGTGAGATATTAAATCTAACAAAAGTGTTTTATATAAGCAATCCAGGTGAGGAACAGTTAGGGGCTTGGGGCAAGAATTCTCTGGAGCAAGACTTTTCTGGAGCTAAACAACATGACTCATCTGCAACTCAAAGAATGACCTATTTCATCGCTAGAGTTTTTAGGAAAGTCCTCATCCTCTATTAAGGTGTCAAGATGGTGATAAAGACAAGACAGTGTTACTTAGACCTCGTACCCATATTTCAGAATATTTAAGAGTTTTATGTGTTTTTTCCCTGAACAGCATTATTTTTTCAATGCAACAAAAAGATAAAATGTCTACCCTCCCTCTTTTGCTTTGGTTGGAATAATTGTAGAAAGTGACTGTTTTGCCAATATTCATAAACCTACACTTGTTTATTTTTAAGTAGAGGCAAGCATTTAAGCTAAAAAGATATACCCAAATGAATGACACAGGGCAAAATGCAAAACATTTTCCTTCTTATTTTTTTTTTTTATTATAAAAGTTTTGGGCTAGGAAGGTGGCTCAGTTGTAGAGCGCTTGCCTTGCATGCGTGAGGCCCTGGGTTCGATTCCTCAGTAACACATAAGAAAAAAGAAAAAAGTCGAAAGTGGCGCTGTGGCTCAAGTGGTAGAGCGCTAGCCTTGAGCTGAAGAGCTGAGGGACAGCGCCCAGGCCCAGAGTTCAGGCCCCACGACCGGACCCAAAAATAAATAAATAAACATAAACAAAAGTTTTTATATGTGCAAGAATAGTATGATTCCGGGCTGGGAAGGTGGCTCAGTGGTAGAGTGCTTGCCTTGCATGCTCGAGGCCCTGGGTTTGATTCCTCAGCACCACATAAGCAAAAAGAAAAAAGCCGGAAGTGGCGCTGTGGCTCAAGTGGTAGAGCACTAGCCTTGAGCTGAAGAGCTCTGCCCAGGCCCAGAGTTACCGGACCCAAAAAAAAAAAAAAAAGAATAGTATGATTCCCTATGTTCCCAACTCCTAGCTTTGATAATTATTAACTTATCCCAGCCCCCTTCATCTCTACCCCACCCACATTCTCCCACATATTTTGTTCTGAAGCAAATGTAAGCCCTCGTATTATTTTACCTGTAAATACCTTAGTGTGTATTTCTAAAACACAAAGATGGTTTGGAGCCAATTGTTTTTGTTAAACGTTTCTTGAGATTGGTTTTGTGGGAACATTTGCCAAGTTCAGTTGTTTTTTTCCTTGGAGGGAAGGGGAGTGAGGTGAGAGTCTTTGGGCGGGGGTGTGAATGTCTTTCTCAGCACCAGCACCCACCTACACGAAGGTGGTGCCATCTAGGTGAAAATCAACTCTTCAGATCTCAACTTCATTGTGAGTGTTCTCTGTGTTTGGTGAGCATCAGACAATGTTTTAAGGACCTTAGAGGTAGAAACTTACCAGAGAGAGTAGAGCATCATGGGAACTATGTTTTGTGCTGCCATGTTCATGTGCCTTTTCTCAAAGGCTTGTCCATTTAAATTTGAACCAGTAACAAGGCAATCCAAAGAAACACACTGTTATTAGTGCCTTCATGGTAGAATTTAGATGGCTGGTTGTATTCCAGAAAGGTGCTCAGCCTTAATTAATGCTCAGAAAATGGTGAAGGAAGCAAGGAAGGAAGGAAGGAAGGAAGGAAAGAAGCAAGGAAGCAAGGAAGGAAGGGAGGGAAGGAAGGAGGGAGGGAAGGAAGGAAGGAGCGAGAGAAGGAAAAAGGGAGGGAGAGAAGGAAAAAGGGAGGGGGAGAGAGAAGGAGGAGGTAATAACTGAATTCATATTAGAACTTAAGAAATGGTTAAATGGGGCATGCTAATGCTGCTTTTGAAGATGGAGGGGGTGGTCACAGTCAGGGATTGTGGAAGACTCTAGACATGAGAAAAGGCAAGGAAACCAATTCTCTATAACCAGCCCAACTGACACCTTGATTTGTGTGTGTGTGTGTGTGTGTGTGTGTGTGTGTGTGTCCTGGAGCTTGAATACAGGGCCTGGGCACTGTCCCTGAGCTTTTGTGCTCAAGGCTAATGCTCTACCACTTGAACACAGCTCTACTTCCACTTTTTCTGGTAGTTAATGGAGATGAAAGTCTCCTGTGAGCTGGGTGCAAGTGGCTCACACCTATGGTAATCCTAGCTGAGATCTGAGAATCACAGTTCAAAGCCAGACTGTGCATGACAGTCCATGAGATTCTTATCTCCAATTTACCACCAGAAAACCTGTAGCAGAGTTGTGGCTTACATGGTAGAGCTCTAGCTTTGAGCTGAAGTTCAGCTCCAGGGACAGCATCCAGGCTCAGAGTTTAAGTCCCACAACGGACAAAACAACAACAACAACAACAATGAATAGTTTTATGTACTTTTCCTGCCCAGGTTGACTTTGAACACAATGGCCATCTTGATTTTTAGTTCCATGAAATGCATTTCAGACTTCGGAACTCTAGTATTGGAAGATGATAAACTTGTGTTGTTAAAAGCCCCTGATCTGGAGGGAGTTTGTTGCAGGAGTCATAAGAAACTGACACAGATGGTTTGGACAACTTTACCTTACTTTCTGTGCAAAGTTAGGAACCTAGGTCAAGGAGAGTCTATCTAAAGTGGAAAGTAATTCCTACGGCAGTTCTATTGCCTCTACACATGGCACTGAATCATGAAGTAGTTAGCAAGGGCTGGCACAATTTGATTCAGAGATTCAAAGGATGCTCTTAGAATGTGCCTTCTATCACTCTCTCCTCTGTCCTACTGGAGGTTGGCTTCACTCTCAGGTTCTATTCTGTGACAAGATGGCTGCCAGGAACTCCCATGGGCAGATAACTCTATCTATATGCCAGTCCTTGAGTGAATCAGGTGAGGCCCAGAAAGACAAAGAGTATATGGTTCCACTCTGATTAGACTCAGTTGAGAATGACTTGGAATAAGAAGTGACATTTATCAAGCTGGAACTTACAGGAAGCATGATAATTTACAAATGGAAGAGGGACAGAGAACCCAGCCTGGGTCAAGGCATAAGGATGGCTGAGAACTTAGTGTGCTTGAGAAGGTCCCAAATGAACGCACATGGTGGACATTGATAGAGGTGGTCTAGCCAATTTTCATTCAGAATTTTGGATAGCACTCATACCAAAATCAATATAGTTTTGGCCAAAATCTTTCCTCCTAACCTATCTACTTTATTTGTAATTCTTTCTTATTGTTGTTATTAGATACTTTCTTAGTACTTGTAGTTTGTTGACTTTCTTTTTCTTTTTCCTTTTTTTTTTTTGAGAAATCAAGTTGTAAACTTTCATTACAAATTAAATGAATTGGGGTTGAGAATGTGGCCTAGTGTTAGAGTGCTTGCCTAGCATAATGAAATCCTGAGTTCAATTCCTCAGTATCACATACACAGAAAAAAAAAAGCCAGAAGTGGCACTATGACTCAAGTAGTAGAGTGCTAGCCTTGAGCTGAAAAGCTCAGGCCCAGAGTTCAAGCCCTACGACCGACCAAAAAAAAAATTAAATGAATTTCTCAAAAATCAACTCAAGTAGCATCTTCAGAAAATGGTGTAGAAAGAAATGGATATCCACATGCAAATGATTGAAATTGGACTCCTATCTCTCATTGTGTATCAATATCAATTCAAAGTGGACCAAATGCTTTAATGAAAAGCCTGAAATCAGAAATTCCTACAAAAAGGAATAGAGGAAACGCTAGAATTTATTGGCATAGCAGGAATTTCCTCGGCAAAATGTCAGGAGCTTAGCAATTAGGAGAGAGACTTGACAAGTAGAATTTCATTAAGGTAAAAACCTTCTGCACAACAAAGGACATTGTCATTAAGCTTAAAAGACTGAAGGGGAGAAGATCTTTGCCAGTCATGTATCTGACAAGGGTCTAATAACCAGAATATTCTATGAGCTTAAAAAATCACTCCCTCCAAAGAATCAATAACCCAACTGATAAATAAGCCAAAGAACAAAATAGACACCTTCTAAGAGAAGTTCAAATGGCCAATAAATTCATAAAGAAATGGCCAACTTACCCAGCCATAAAGGAAATGCAAATCAAAATAGCACTCAGATCCTATTTAACTCATCAGAATGGCCATTATCAAGAATAGAGATAACCAATGCTGAAGAGGATGGGGGAGAGGGGGAATGGGACCTTACTACACTGCTGGGGGGAAATGTAAATCAGCGCAACCACTATGGAAATAAGCGTGGAGATTCCTCAAAAACTAATCAAACTACACTATGCCAGCAATCCCATTCCTGGGCATTTATCCAAAAGACTGTAAGATAGGATACAATGAGGGTACCTTCACACCATGTCCACTGCAGCACTGTTCACAATGGACAGGTTTTGGAAACAACCCAGATGCCCTACGATGGATGAGTAGATTAAAAAAAAAAGTGACTCTCTTTCTCTTTCTCTCACATTTTATATGCTATATCTATATCTTTTGTGTCAGGACTGGGGCTTGAACTCAAGGTCTAGGCACTGTCCCTTGGTTTTATCACTCAATGTTGACACTCTACCACTTGAACCACAGCTTCACCTTGGCTTTTGGTGATTAATTGTAAATAAAGTCTCATGGACTTTTCTGCCCAGGCTAGCTTTGAACTGTGATCCTTAGATCTCAGTCTCCCAAGTGGCTAAGATTACAGGAAGCTTGCTTCTTGTTGTTTTTAAACTATGCTTGACATTACCAAAAAAGATGTAATATCACAACTATCAACATAGACTATCTATAATTACTTTTTTCCTGCTGGGACTGTGGCTTGCATTCTGGACCTTGTGCTTAACCACTTGAGCCACAGCTCTGCTTCTGGCCTTTTGGTGGTTAATTGGAGGTACAGGTCTCATGGACTTTCCTGCCAAGGCTGGGCTTGAACCACATCCCTCAGTTCACAGCCTCCTAAGTATCTTCTGTTCATTTCTTACAGCTGGAATTTCATTTTCATTTCTTCTTGTCGGATGACTGAAGTGGATGATGGTAGAGATGAATGTGGGCATTTTCTTAGCTCTTCCCTGCTCAGCCTCATTCTCAGCTTGGTGGTTCAGCTGCAGTTGTTCCTTTGCCATCTTGTGGTTCAGAGTTTTCTGGCCATCTACATGAGTCACAGAAGACATTATTGGGGGGGTTTGCCCTTGAGGTAGCTGTGACCTTGGGTCTTATTCCTTGATTCCTGATCTTTTATTTTGATGTCCTATGTAGGCTGTCTTTGATAAGGAGAGCCCTTCAGAATCATGGTCAGTGACCCCAATACATATTCTGTCCTGGTCCACCTTGCTCCCTCTTCCCAGTAGCTGCCTATGGCACTCCTTCCTGCACAGGAGGGCTGCAGTACTGTGGTTGATGTAGGTGGGACTTTTTGCCAAACCTGAGTCACAGATATCAAACAAAGAATGGATTCTGTTACTCCTTCTTGTCAAGATAGGTGTCCAGAGCTGAGCACAGGTGGTTCATGCCTGTAATCCTTGTTACTCAGGAAGCCGAGATCTGAGTATCTCAGTTCAAAGCCAGCCTGAGCAGGAAAGTCCATGGGACTCTTACTCCATTTCACCACCAAAAAAGCTGGAAGTAGAGCGGTGGCTCAAATGATAGAGCACTAGCCTTGAGCTCTATGAGATAGTGCTTAGGCCCTAAGTTCAAGCCCCAAGACTTGTACACACACACACACACACACACACACACACATACACACACCCCAAGACAACTGTTCATTCTTGAGATAAAAAAGTTTTAGAATATGCTAAACAACTGGACATGCAGGCAAGGCCAGAAGGAAAAGCTATTTTCTCTTTTACTAAATGTTGTAGCTAATGGGAGAGAAAAACAATGCTTCTGTGCTTTTAATCAAGCTATTAATGAATACAACATTTACCTCTGGATTTCTGGCTGCTGTTTCCTACGCCTCATTTTCCCGGATTTTTTTTTTCTGCCATAACAACATTGGCACTATGTATTGAGGACACTGTTACTTTCAAACAAGCACTTTCTGTAGTGAAGGCTTGACATGGGTAAACTTTTTCATGGAAATTTCTAGGTGGATGTAGGATGAGGCCAGATTTAGCATTAGGGCTGAGTCCATAGCCACATTCTTGTTTTTATAAGTTTGCGATTTATGAATAAAATGACTGCCTGATGGCAAAAAGGTAACTGTGAAAAATGATGCCACAGGGACTTGGACTGTGTTTCTTAGTGCCAGATGTAATATAAGTGGCATTATTATTACATTTGGCATCATTTACAACCATATCTGTCTCAACTAACCTTGGAGGTTGCCAGGCAAGTATATTTGCCAGGCACAACTGGCCCACACACGGAACAAGTAAATGATTTATATTTCACAAACCCTTTGGGCTCCTCCCCTCGGGGTTATTCCTAGTTCCTGTTTCCTACTTGAGCTGAATCCATTTCTGAAACCCTTCTTTTGTTTCTACCTCATTGCTCTATGTGGCAGCAAGCTTCCTTATTTATTGTCATTCAGCTTTATCAAAGAAGTTTCACAGTTATGCTGCTCTAGAATAGCAGCACTCACACATTTTTGCATTCAGGATAACTTACATACTCTAGAGAGTCGGGTTTTAATAGCTCATGCCTGGAATCCTAACTAATGAGGTGACTGAGATTTTAGGACTGCCATTCAAAGCCAGCCCAGGCAAGAAAGTCCATGAGACTCCTATCAGATTACCCAGCAAAAGCCAGAAGAGGAGCTGTGGGCCAAGTGGTAGTGTGCTCACCTTGAGAGAAAAAGCTAAGGGACAGTACCCAGGTATTGAGTTCAAATCCCAGTATCAGCACACACACAAACAAAATACTGAGAATGCCGAAGGGCTCTGTTTTCTGTAATTAGCCACCTTGGAAATAAAAAACTGAAGTTTCAAAACATATCTTTTAAAACAACAGTAAACAAGATTACATATTCACACAAATTTATGAAAATGTTTTCAAAGCAACAATTTTGTAAGACAAGTGGCACTATGTTTATGTTAAAACACTTTAATTCTGGAAAGCTAGATTCTCCTATCTGCTTGTGAACTCAAGCTGTTTCCTTTTTACACTGAGATATTCCACTGAACTCTTATGAGATAATATGAGTAACATTATAATGAAGACAACTTGTCTTTTTGTTTTGTTTTTTTCTTTGGTCAATCATGGGTCTTGAACTCTGGGCCTGGGTACTGTCCCTCCAGCTCAAGGCTAGCACTCTACCACTTGAGCCACAGCGCCACTTCCGGTTTTCTGGTGGTTTATTGGAGATAAAAGAGTTTCAGGGGCTGGGAAGGTGGCTCAGTGGTAGAGTGCTTGCCTTGAGGACCTGGGTTCGATTCCTCAGCACCACATAAGCAGAAAAAACCGAAGTGGCGCTGTGGCTCAAAGTGGTAGGGCACTAGCTTTGAGCTGAAGAGCTGAGGGACAGCGCCCAGGCCCAGAGTTCAGGCCCCACTACCGACCAAAAAAAAAAAAAAAATGTCTCCTGGACTTTCCCACCCCAGCTGGCTTTGAACTGCCATCCTCAGATCTCAGCCTCCTGAGAAGCTAGGATTACAGGCGTGAGCCATCAGCACCTGGCTAAGACAACTTGTCTTTACAGATCTCCTGGGGGGAGAGACAACCAGGAACCCTCACATTACAGGTCGTCAAGATCAGCTACTACTTTCAGTGCATTTGTGGAGATTCATAGTTCTAACCAGTCAGAAACTGCCAGACTGTCTTCCCAAGTGGCTACACCATGCCATAGCCACATTGCCACCGATTGTTGCTCCCATCCATGCTATCTTTGTGTGGTTAGTACTTTGCACATTGGCCATTCTTACAAGTGTGTAGTCAAGGTATCTCCTTGCTACAGTTTGGATGAATGTCTCCCACAAGTCCCTGTGGTAAAGGCTTGGCCCCATGTGGAGGAAATGGGAGGTTCATTGGACTAGGAAGCAAGGCCTTATGGGAGGTTGTCAGGTCACTGCTCCTGAAAGGGATCATGGGATCTTACTGAGCCTCTCTTTTTCTCTACATCCTGGTTCATGTTGTAATCAGTGTGTTTCAGTATACTCCTTCCCTGAGCTGTGGCTTTCCCTGGAGACCTACAGTGAATGATAGAACTACCAGGTAATAGACGGGAGCCTCCAGAACCAGGAGCCAAAAATACACCTTTCCTCTTTATATGCTAATCACCTTAGGCATTTCATTATAGCAATGCAAAGCTGACCAAGGTTCATTAATGATATATGTAATACATTCATTGTTTTAATTTGAAATTCCTTAATGACATGATATGGTTTCTTGTGCTTATTTACCATCTGTATGTCTTCTTTGCTGAGATGTCTACTTTAACATTTCTCCCCCCCCCCTTTTTTTTTTGGGTCCGGTCGTGGGGCCTGAACTCTGGGCCTGGGCGCTGTCCCTCAGCTCTTCAGCTCAAGGCCAGCGCTCTACCACTTGAGCCACAGCGCCACTTCCGGCTTTTTTTCTTTTTGCTTATGTGGTGCTGGGGAATCGAACCCAGGGCTTCAGGCATGCAAGGCAAGCGCTCTACCACTGAGCCACCTTCCCAGCTGCTCCCCTTTTCTTACTGTTTTAAATTTACCTATTTTGGATATAAGGCCTATCTCAGATAGTGTTTGGCAAACCTTTTGTTCCAGCCTGTGGTTTGTGTTTTCATTCTGAGCAGTGTCTTTTTGCAGAACATAACTTTTAAATATGAATGAGGGCCACCCTATCAAGCTTCTTTGTGGACTGTACTTTTGATATTTTATCTTAAACATCATTGCCAAATCTGAGGTGTAGGCTGCTATTTTTTAAATCCCTGAATTGTGATTTATTACATAGTATTATTGTTACAAAGACTAAAATGGATTCTTCTTCATTCAAAGCACAAAATTCAAGTGAGTTATTTTGCCATCCAAACATTTCTAGAGATACTATTTCTGCTTAGTTCAAGGCAGTCACTGCAAGACGTTAACTGACAATGACGTTTTCTCTTTGTCCAAACCTGAGTTGTCTGTCCTTAGTCTTCCAAGTTCCTTGTTTTTTTAATCCCATAATCAGCTTTGTAATTCTGCTAATTTCTTGCCATTAACCAAAAGACCAGTTTTTTCAACTTTTATCATTTTAAACCCCCAACAAGGCACTTATTTTAAAATGTAGGACTTTGTCTCTTCATGAGGAGTAATCGATCCTGATGTTGATTTTCATTTCTAAATTGTACAGCTGCTTTGGAAGATAAAAGACTAGAATTGGTATTTTCAACAAATTGTCTAACCTGCTGCACTTGAAAAAAAAAATCCAAACAAACCCTGAAATGCCTGAGTATTATGGTGTTAGGTAACAGGTGGTTCAACCAGATAACAGGGAAGGACACAAAGAGACACAAAGACACTTCAGGCAGGTAAGAAACAGTCCTGAAGCACACAGCTCACCATGCAATGCTCCAGACACTGTTATGACCAAAGCACCACACTGAAGACAACAAAGTATGTGCTTTTGGTTTTAAAAAGGGGAAGAGGGAAAAAGATTCAGTAAAAATAAAAATTTTATATTTGTACTTTATTGTATATGCATGAAGAGATTTTAAACATGCCTGGAAAAGACTAGAATAGGATGGGAAACTGTGCAGGCAGGTTGGAAGGGGAATTGTTTTTTTTGGGGGGGTCTGGTCGTGGGGCCTGAACTCTGGGCCTGGGCGCTGTCCCTCAGCTCTTCAGCTCAAGGCTAGCGCTCTACCACTTGAGCCACAG
>NW_012267246.1:10164537-10166432 GCF_000151885.1 Dipodomys ordii | reverse complement strand
CACACCACAATTTCTGGCTTTTTGTAATTTACTGGAGATAAGAGTCTCATGGACTTTCCTGCCTGGGCTGGCTTTGAACCGAAATCCTCAGATCTCAAGCTCCTGAGTAGCTAGGATTACAGGTGTGAGTCACCAGGGCCTGGCTTCTGGCTCACTTTTTAACCACATTATTCTTAATAAGATTTCTCCCAGAGATTCACCAAACATTTCTAGAAGTTTTTACCAACATTCTGCAGAATCCACACATATCAACAAGAAACTGACCTCCTGTCTGCATGCTCCACATGTACTTGTAATATAGAGAACTTTCAATACTGAGTGCTTGACTATTACCAAGAGTAATAAAGGTTAACAAAACCAATTTTGTTTTTTTCTTTTTCTTTTGCCAGTCATGGTGCCTGAACTCTGGGCCTGGGCACCATCCCTCAGCTCTTCAGCTCAAGGCTAGTGCTCTACCACTTGAGCCACAGCACCACTTCCAGCCTTTTCTGTTTATGTGGTGCTGAGGAATTGAACCCAGGGCCTCATGCATGCAAGGCAAGCACTCTACCACTGAGCCACCTTCCCAGCCCCCCAATTTTATTTCTGTAAAACACTTCTGATACTATTTTCATACTCTAAAATAGGTATTGTTACTAATAAGAAACTCAGAGCCGGGTGCCCATGGCTCATGCTTGTAATCATAACTATTTAGAAGGCTGAGATCTGGGGTGTTGTTTGAAATAAGCCCAGACAAATCTGAGACTCTTACTTCTAGTTAACCAGCAATTATCTTCAGAGGTGGAGTTGTGACTCAAGAGTCAGACAGAAAAAGCCGTGAGAGGCTCAGAGTTCATTTCAGTACTGGCATTAAAAACCCTAACATCTCAGAAACAATAATTATATTCTACTATGAAAATAAAGTAGCAGAGCTTTGCAAATCTAAAGGAAGATACCTAGGCACTAAACTCAATGAATCTTTGCAAAGAAAAAACTTGTTAAAATGACTGCAGCCTCGCAGTGTTTCACTAACACTTCTGCCCATTTACAAAGAATACAATAATGAAGTGATCAAATCACATAGCATAAGATGTGTCAATATACAGGAAGTACATTTTTCACAATGCCAAGAGTTTACCATTTTTAGTCAGACACATAGATGAGGGAAAGTCCTACTCTACCTGTTTCATCTACAAAACAAAATGCTCAGTGACTGAGCAAAGTCATTTAATACTCATTATTAGCCAACAAGAAAAATAAAACTGCAGAGTGATTATGCTCTAAGTAAGCAAGGCTTTTCTATGATTTGTAACTAATGTATGCAAGATAGAAAATCAAACAGCAAAATTACTTTGAAGTAATTACAGTCCAATGGTTGTCTATATTTTCTTTTATATCCTTTATTTTAAGTTGATATTTCAGAACAGTAAACTCTCACAGCGGTGTCTCCTGGTCAGATAACAGAATACCCCATTTTTAAATGGAAAGATTTAAAATAAATCAAGATGAACATTAAGGCGTACAAACAGCTATTTTCGGTCTGCTTCTGTTTAATAGGGATCAGTTTTTACTCATTTTCAAATACATGGAATGTTGGCACAAAACTGAAGCTGCTGTGGAAAGATCACAGATGTCCTGTGGGTTATGGAAACTTCCATTCCTCTAAAAACATACCCTTACATGGTCTTTATTGTACAAATTTATGTTGAAGTCTAAATAATAAGTAACAATTAAAATAAAATGTTTTATTTGTAAATTATGTACAGAATACACTTTACGTTACGACAAGGAGAGGGGAAGAAGGAAGAAGCGTTTGTCTGCTGGAGATGACCATCTTTCTCTGAATCAAATGTACAATTCAGTTTGGATTTCCTCTGTTGGAAAAGGAGAATTTGTAGCTTTGTTAAAAATATTGT
>NW_012267246.1:10146723-10163567 GCF_000151885.1 Dipodomys ordii | reverse complement strand
TCAGATTTCTCATCTTTCTTTAAGTCTGCTTTTGGTCCTTTGTATTCGTGTGTGTACAGAGGCCTGAAGGAATCAATGAAGCCCACGTCGGCAGTCAGATTTGGCAAGAACCAAAAGTGGTGCCTTCCTCCAGTTATGAGCCAGATGATAAGAAACAGAATGCAACGAGCTGTAGGAAAAAGATTTCTCTAATTGAATAAGTCAAGCATTAACTCAGTAGAGAGTATCATTCACTTTTATCAGCACATTTCATTTTATGTTAAATATGAAAATTTAAATCCTGACAAGTTTAGCAGCTATGACAAAATCTCTTAAGCAGGGCATTCTGCTTTGAACTTGAGGTGTAATGCTATATTACTATTCTTAAAAACCAAACCAAGCCAAACCTCAGCACTACATATGCAGAAAAAAGCTGGAAGTAGAGCTCAAGTAGTAGGGCGCTAGCCTTGAGCTGAAGAGCTGAGGAACAGTGCCCAGGCCCAGAGTTCAAGCCCCACAACCAACAAAAAAGCCTCCCCCCGCAAAAAAATAGAGAGATTTGGATTTTTAAATGGGTAGCAATAAATTATCACGTCTCAATAGTTAATGTTTTCTATTAACTCACCAATTATATACATGCAGCTCAGTGATGTTTTTCTTCTTTTTTAAAGGTCGTAATGATCATATCAACTCCAAAAATCAATTATGCAGATTTTCTGATTCTATTTTGTTTCCTTTATAATTATATATAACTGATTTCAAAGAAAGCATTAAAAAAGTTCATCTATGCTTCTTTTATTATTTTGCTTCAGGTATATAAAATGACTGTAACTGCCTTAATTTATATATTAGCATTAATATTTATAAAGCTGCATAAGTTGTGGCAAAAAAAAGAAAAGGCCAATGTGTCTGAAATTATGATTTAAGAATAAATTCCAAGCCGGGTGCTGGTGGCTCATGCCTGTAATCCTAGCTACTCAGGAGGCTGAGATCTGAGGATTGCAGTTCAAAGCCGCCTGGGCAAAAGGCTGTGAAACTTTTATTTCCAATATACCACCAGAAAACTGGAAGTGGTGCTGTGGCTCAAATGGTAGAGCACTAGCCTTGAGTTGAAGAGCTGAGGGACAGTGCCTACACCCAAAGTTCAAGCCCCATGACCACCACCACCAACAACAAAAAGAATAAATTTCTCTCATAAAAAGAGAGAAAACAAACAACTTTAAAGGAGGATACACATTTTTTCCTCCAAGTATAATTATACTGCTATGATAGTCCTTGCAGGGTTGTAAGATAGATGATTCATAGTATGACATTTTTTATCAAATGGAAAAAAAAATATAGAAATAGCATAAATAAAATCTAATTTCGTACCACATATAAACTGAAATTTAACATACTGCACAGTTTTTTCTCCATGTGGCATTAGGTTACCAAAAGCACAAAAGGAAGAATCTTAGATAAACTATGTGCTGTCATACCATTGCTACACTAAAAACGACACAATTAAAGCTACTTAGGAGGCTGAGATCTGAGGATTGTGGTTTGAAGCCAACCAACATGGGAAATCTGTGAGACTCATCTCTTATCTCTAAGTCAGAAGTGGAGCTGTGGCTCAAGTAGAACAGTGCTACCCTTATGCACAAAAGCTCAATTCTAGCCCCAGGATTAGAAAAAAAAGGGTGAGGGTTGTAATGCTAAGAATGCATATTTAAAATAACACCAAATATAATTTTGAACAATTGTACTTCATGCAATAAAAAATTCAAGTGGTATATATCAAATATTTGAAAAAGTATTTGTAACTCTATTTTCTAACAAAATAAACATAAAATGTTGGGTTTTTAAGAGTATTTAATTTATAATACAAATTTAAATCCATAGCAACCTTGAAAAATTGCAAAAAATACTAAAAAAAAAAAGGTTTTGTTTTTTGTCAGTTGTAGGGCTTGAACTCAGGGTCTGGGTGCTGTCCCTAAGCCTCTTTGTACTCAATATTAGTGCTCTACCACTTCAGCCACAGCTCCACTTCCAGTTTTTGAGTGGTTAACTGATGATATTTCACCAGGACTTTTCTGCCCGGGCTGGCTTCAAACGACATCCTCAGATCTCAGCCTTGTGAGTAGCTAGGATTACAATATGAGTCACTGGCCTCAGGTATGAGGCACCCAGCTAGAAATGGCATTTTAAAGAACAAAATAACCTAGTAATAATAATGGTTACCGGCTTAATTATAGGATAAGCAAATGAACAAATCTATTCAGTAGAGCTAAAATTTACTGAAAAATTTGCAGCAGTTTTTATTTTGTTTTTTGTTTTTTTTTTTGGTCTGGTCACGGGACCTGAACTCTGGGCCTGGGCGCTGTCCCTCAGCTCTTCAGCTCAAGGGTAGCGCTCTACCACTTGAGCCACAGCACCACTTCCTGCTTTTTTCTTTTTGCTTATGTGGTGCTGAGGAATCGAACCCAGGGCCTCATGAATGCAAGGCAAGCACTCTACCACTGAGCCACCTTCCCAGCACCTTGAAGCAGTTTTTAAATTTTATTGGTTTGAGTAAGAATCAATTATATCTAATGTCAGATTGAAGTTTATTACTTTACTATTTCATTACACCAACACTCATTACCTGCACAACAGGCTTAGATATTATTTTGTGAAATACAGCTGTTGCAGCAGGGATCTTTTGTCAAGGTGACTAAGCTAGATGAAAGAGAAGTGAGAAGCCTCATTAAGAGATCAGAGAGGCTGGGCGCTGGTGGCTCATGCCTGTAATTCTAGCTACTCAGGAGGCTGAGATCTGAGGATCACAGTTCAAAGCCAACCCAGGCAGGAAAGTTCATGATACTCTTATCTCCAATTAATCACCAGAAAACTGGAAGTGGTGCTGTGGCTCAAGTGGTAGAGCTCTTGAACCTAAGAGTTCAGTCCCAGTGCCCAGGCCCAGAATTCAAACCCCACGACCACACCCCCCCCAAAAAAAAAAATCATAGACATATGACTGACTGAAGCACTGGATGAACTGGTGAGTTCAAGGCTGGTGGCACATCAGGACATTTTAATGGCCAGAAGGAAGGGATATATAACATTGCTTTGGGCTATAGCAGCAATGCTTTTTAATAATAAAAATCTATTTTATATATCATAGCACCTGGGAATAAAATGCACTCAGTTCAGAAAAACCTTGGCCAAATTATGTCTTCTATTAGGTCAACAATGTGAGTACTGTTTTTTTCTTTTATAAAGAAGTATTCTTAGATGGGTACTGGAGGCTCATGCCTGTAAACCAAGTCACTTAGAAAGCTAAGGTCCACAGGATAACAGTTTGAGGTCAGCGTAGGAAGTCTAAGAGACTTCATTTCTAAAATAACCAGGAAAAAGCAAGGCTTGAGGTGTGGTTCAAGTGGTAGAATGCAAGCTGTAGCAAGCAAGCATAAGCTCTGAGTTTAAACACCCAGCCAGGTATTGGCAAAACATAATCACAAAGCTTGGTGAAAAAAATTAATCTGTCATTGAGGAAAATAGCTAGAACTTTCTATTACATACCAACATAAACTCCAGGCTGTAATCCTTCTGCTTGTGCTTCCCTGTGTCACTATATCAAGTCATTGTGTTTCCAACTATGACATTGTGTTTCCCATAGTTGGAAACACATGCCCAGCCATTGAATGAGATAGACTCTTGCAAAATTGCCTGGGACGGCTCAAAATTCAATCACTTAGTTTCTGCCTAAGTATGGAGAATTACAAGCTTGAATTACCAACCCCAGTCTCCTGTTTGATTTTTAAACATTTATATATGTACTGTACCTAGAATTCACCTGAGTGAAAATTATTTATTTTTTTCCCCAAAGTGGCAAATTGTTTAGAACCATGCACAGAATTTAAATATTTAATACAACTTGCATTTGCCTTAAGCTAAATATAAAACAGGCTTATTTAAAGTATCATATCTAATAAATGATTTACCACTGAAAAATTATTAAATCCATGTTGCAGCTAATTTAAATTTTATTTTTTTAGTTATGTGGTACTGAGGAATAGAACCCAGGGCCTTTTGCATGCTAGGCAAGCATTCTACCACTATGCCACATTCCCAGGCCTTCTGCAACTAATTTTTAAAATGCATTTCTTTGCTGATTAACAGAATAATGGCTGGATGTCAATGGCTCATGCTGGAGTATTAGCTACATAGGAGGCTGAAATCTGGTGCATTGTGTTCAAAGCCCTGGCAGAAAAGTCATTAGACTTTTGAAAAAAATAGGAAAAATAACAAAAAATAGGGCTGGAGATGTGGATCAAATGATAATGTGCCAGTTGAACAAGTGAGAGGATCAGGTCTGGGACAGGGGTGGTAATATAATAATGTATATTTCAAAGTAACTTCGGCTAATTTCTAATGTCTCACCATAAAAATGATAGGTAAGCAAAGTGATGTGTACATTTACAGTTTTCAAGTTCCACATTGTGTACATGAAAACATTATATTCTACTCTATGAAGTATAATATTCCAATTTGTCAACCACATACATGAAGTAATTTTTAAAAAGCCATATGGTAAACCTTTTTTTCAGAATAGACTCACAAAGTAGGATCATACATCTCATTTTTTTATTTGCTTCCATTAATTTTGTTACTAAGCTTTCTTGAAGCTGCGGTTACTGTCCAACTGCTTAACACTTACCTTACTTAGGTCAGTATTACTAGTAATAAATATTACTTACCAACAGCAAGAAGAAGAATGCTGGCTACAAAACAGCCTGCACCCACACTGAGGTAATAAACACCTACTCTCATTTCTGCTGGCCAAAGAGGAAAGAGGGTGGCTGCTATTACTGCAATCACTGAAAGAAAAAACAGGTTAGAGATGACTTTTAGAATAAAAATTTAAATAGCTGGTTGCAGTAACATTGAACACATTCATGGGGGAAAAACTATGAAACATCATATTGTCTCTTGTGTAAGTAAACAATGATCAATTAATTTCCTATTACTTGACCTAACATTTTATATTGTTCTTAAACTAGGTTAGGATTTCTAATCTAAATTACATTTAATTAGAAAAATATGTCTAGACATTCAAAACCACCCCTTAACTTACCAACTCTTAACATTTTCAAGCCATGACTATATTATTTTTAAACATTAGCCTGTGTACTAAGTTGGGGAACTTAAAACAACATCCTCCTCTGGAAAAAAATGACTCCAAATACCCACCCTGGAGATAAGATTGTGGGTGGATCCTTGACACCCACAGAATAAAACGAGCTGAGCTCACCAAGAGATGCTAATACAGGTTTGCTCTGGCAGCCAGGGAAACTGGAAGTGTGATCACATGAAGGAATTGCTAAGAAATTAGAAGCTTAATTATTAGGTCTTTAGAAATAAGAGGATTCAAATTTTAGCTCCATCATACATTAAGTAATCCTGGGCAAGCCACTTAACCCTTTGAGACTAAGTTATCTAAGTGCCTGTCCCTATTTCATAAATGTTGGGAGGAGAGAGGAGACAGTCCATGGCAAGTATTTGGCATAATAGTATATTATAAGTAATCAACAGCCATTAGTTAACTATTCAAATTTAACAGTTCCAAATCTTCCTGGGCTATTTGGAATGGAATCCTATCATACTGACCGAACTAATTTTAAGTAATATCTACCTTTCCTACTTGTTAAATTGGGTTTTTTCCCCCCACCCATACCTGAAAGATACATTCATGTTTAAAAAGCAAATTAAAAAACAACACAAAAGATAGGCAAGATGGTGCATACTTGTAATTCCAGTTCTTTGGGGGTGGAAGGAAAAAAAGGTAACTCAAGACCCTTCTCAAAAATAAAAACTCTTGGGCACAGCTAGTATAATCCCAGCTATTTGGGGACTACAGACCGAAAAGACTGTGATTATAGGGTAGACCAACTAAAAATTTAGTGAGACCCACATCTCAACAAACAAGATCAGTATAGTGGGAGGCACAGGTAAGAGAAGTACTGAAGTCTGAGCCCAGCCTAAGGTAAAAAAGGGCTGGAACATGGCTCAAATGGCAGAGTTCAAACTCTAATATGGCCAAAAGGGAGGGGGGGGGGAAATCAATGAACAAAAGGGTCTGGGGAAGCCAAGCACAGGTGGCTTATACCTATATTCCTAACTTCTCAGGAGGCTGAGATCTGAGGACTGCTGTTTGAAGGCAGCCTGGACAGGAAAATCATGAGACTCTTATCTCCAATTAACCACTACAAGCTGGAAGTAGAGCTATGGCTCAAGTGGTAGAGCCCCAGTATCAAGTGAAGAAAGCCAAGAAGCAGTGCCCAGGCCCTAAATTCAAGCCCCCAGTACTGGCACAAAAAAAGAAAAAAGCAAAGAAAAAAAAGCTCAGTGAGGTATAGGCTCAAGTGGTAGCACAACTGCCTAGCCTGTGCAAGGCTTTATTTAATCTTCAGTATACCAATTAAGACAACAGCAATCCAAAAGGTATTAAGCTTTCATCTAATTCATCCATTCTCCAGAAGTAAATACTATTAAACTTCTATTCCCAGGGACTGCCTAGCTATGATTAAAACTATCTACATATAATTTCTTCTCTAAATAAACATGTAATTTTCACTTGTGCAATTACTTTTATTCTTTAACATAGCCTAGGTTATCTTGCTACCAGAACATCCTAATTCATTAAAAGATGCATAGTATTCGATTATAATTTGTTTCACCTTTCTATTAAGGAATCTGAATTCTTTTCAGTTTTAATCTATCAGAGGTACAAATAATCTAATATTGCAGATATCTTGTAAACATACATTTGTACATGTACGGTTCTATAATAGAGCAATTCTGGACTGATAATGTAGCTCACTGGTACAGTACTTGTCTAGTATGCACATGGCTGTTTCAGATCCCCAGCATCACAAAACAAAAACAGCAAAAAGACTAATAGAATTGCTTTAAATGGAATGGACGTGGCAAAAGAACTAGGAATTTAAAATTTGAAGGATATTTGCTAGATTAGCTCTTAAATGCAATCTGAAAAATTTAGATTAAAAGAGATTACATGTCAATATACATACACTGCACTATACATACAAAATGGGATAAATATGGGGATAAATTCCTAGAAGCAGAAATGCTGGATATATGCACTTGGTATTTCCAAGATATTGCTAAACTGCCTGCTCTAAAAGCTAACTAATGGATATACCCATGAAATACTGGAATGATTTTTCCTTGCTGCTCTTCTAAGTACAATTAAGCATCATCCATGATGACTGGATTTTATTTTTTTGTCAATGTGCTACCTTTGCCACTTTTCTATCAGGCTAAACTCATAGATCTTTGTATTTATATTTTTCTTAATTTGTCATTTATCTTCTGGGTTTATTTATACTCTTTTGTAACAGTAACAATTTTATGCTAAATTTATAAGTATTTTCCTTTGTGGTGCTCTATTTTGTTTTCTAAAAGTTAGATTGTATTTTAAGTTTACTTACATATTGCTACTTACCAAGAATTAATCCCATGACAAATGTTTTAATGTGAACTGGGTCATAGATCCACACATAAACCTAGAAGAACCAAGAACCTCAGTGCTTAAAAGTTAAAAGGCCACTTTAGAAAGTTAAGTTGAATTCTATACCATAGGTTCTCTAAAGCAGTCACCACCCCTTAACATATGACAACTACTTTCCAAGTAAGGTAAACAAATTCCAAAGACCTTCTTTCAGTACTAGTGGTTCTTTTGGCATCCATTTAGCTAGGAAATTATTATTAAGAAAACTAAAAATTCTTTAATGTACTTAAGTAAATGTGTATGTACTTACATGCATTCAACAGCTTGTTAATATGTGCAAACCAATGTTTATTCAACCTAATGCCATCATTATTTTTTGTCCCTAATGTAATGGTGAATCAATCTGGCCTAAGAACACAGTCAAGACTGATTCCAGCCAGGCCTTGTTGCAGACCCAGAAGTGCTCAATTCCACCATGTTCTCTCCTACTGACAATACACAAGGAACCATTACTAGACTATCATAGATGACTAGTTTTCACTGCCCACTCCTCTATGGAGGGTTTGAAACTTGTAAGTAGGAAGCAATGTTGCAAAGCTTGATTTACTTTTAGTAGGCTATTTTACAGGTTTCTTATTACATACTTTTTACTACATCACAACAGAATTTGTTATCATGTAGGTTACTATGTTTACCATGCATCCATAAAACTTAGTTATGTTTTTTTTGTTTCTGTAAGTAGCAGTATTCTTCCATTTCTTAGTTCTATTTTAACTGGGACTTTATTGACTTTCTGGCTCACTTCTAACAACCAGGAGGGTTCCACTTTAGTCCTGGGAATCAGAACCACACATATTACTTCTATTCATTACTACTCTAAAACACATTTATGTAAAGACATTTTTCCATGGTTAGAAGTTATGGAATGTGGTCAGGTGCCGGTGGCTATTGCCTATAATCCTAGCAACTCTGGAGACTGAGATCTAAGGATCTTGGTTCCAAGCCAGCTGGGCAGTAAAGTCTATGATACTCTTATTTTCAATTACCCATCAAAAAGTAGGAAGTGGACTATGGCTTAAGTGGTAGAGCACTAGCCTTGAGCACAAAAGTTCAAGGACAGCACCCAAGCCCTGAGTCCAAGACTTAGAACTGCCCCCCCCCCCCAAAGTCTGGTATATAGCTGATACTCAGTGACTAATGGAATTAGTATTTGAGCTTAGGAAAAACCTTCAATCTTTTATTACAGTGGCTCGAAACCAAGGTTTTTAACCATTAGAATTATGTGAGGGGGGGGGGAGAATTGTGTGAGGATATTAACTCAGGTCCTGGGTTCTATCACCTGATTTTTTTTCCAGTCCCAGGACTTGAACTCAGGGCCTGGGCATTGTCCCTGAGCTGCTTTTGCTCAAGGCTTAGCACTCTACCACTTGAGCCACAGCACCACTCTGGCCTCTTATGTTTACATGGTACTGAGGAATTGAACCCAGGGCTTCATCCATGCTAGGCAATGTTAAGCCACATTCCCAGCCCTCTCTCAGCTTTTTTGCTAGAGGCTAGCACTCTACCAACTTGAGCCATAGTTCCACTTCTAGATTTTCGGTGGATAAGCCAGCATTGGCTTAGAACCTCGATCCTCTGATATCAGCATCTTGATTAGTTAGGATTACAGGTGTGAGCTACCAGTGTCTGGCCATATGAGGATACTTTATACAACTACACACTTCCTGGCCTCCTCCCAACTTCCACTCTAGAGATTCTTATACAAGATTGTCTAGAATAAGCCTACACCATGTATTTTTTTTTCTTAAAAAAATAAAACAAAAAGCTTTCTCAGAATTTCACAGCTATAACCCCAGGAGCCTGAGTACTTTATAGATACCTTAGCTACAGCAAGAAAGGATATGTTTTTGAGATTCATAGTAGTTCAATAGCCAGCACATTGCTAATGTTTTTGTGTTGGTGACTGTATCAAGCAGTCTTCATGGAAGACTACCAAATGGCTACACAAATTTCCATACCACTACACACATTACAAAAAACCAACCAACCAACCAACCAACAAAAAACTACCATCTTGAACAAACCATCAAATAAGGTTGAAAATTTCAAGTTCCACAAGAAATGTTTCTGAGTGTACACTGTGTAAGAGGTATAGTTCAATAGGCATCCTCCAGATTTCTCCCTCCCTCCTTCCCTTCCTCCCTCGTTCCCCCTCTTTTTCCCTTTCTTCTTCACTCCCTCCCTCCCTTCCTTTCCTCCTTTTCCCTGTGCCCACCCCTCTTCCTCCTCTGTCTCTCTTTGAAAAGGGCTTCAACTCAGGGCCTTCTGCTCTCACTCTGCTCTCTCACTGATGCTCTACCATTTGAGCCATACCTTTACTTTTAGCTTTTTTTCTGGTTAAGTGGAGATAAGACTCTTGAGATTTTTGTCTGCCCTGGGCTGGCCTTGAACTATGATCCTCAGATCTCAACCTCTTGTGTAGCTAGAATTATAGACATGAGCAGACATGAGCTATTGGCATTTGGCCTTTATTTTTTAATAAGAAACTGCATTTCAGCTGGGCAAATAACCATCCCAGTATTAAAAACTGCAATTATAAAACTTTAATTCAGATAATTAAGATCAGGTGGACTAGATTTTAACCAATGGATTCCAAACAGAAATGAAATCACCAACTTTCTGGATAGTGTCCATAACAGAGTGTCCCTAAAAAGAAGGCTTTCCTGTTTTAAGGTTAGTATGGAAGTATCCCAAAGGAAAAAAGGATGCGAGTGCTTAGGTCCTTCTTGGAGTTGTCTCGTTGTAGTACATTATCTCTTGATTATATTGATGAGAAAGAAAATTTTTCATTAAGCCATTGCTATTTCAAGTTTCCCAACATAATCAAATCTTATTTTTATAATTTACAAATCTAAATTCAGAGAAATTGATTTTTAAGAGTAATATTGTGCAAATAAACACATAATAAAATTATCTAAACTATTTCTTTTCTTAGATGATATCAAAGATATTTCTAAAATTCTGTATGAAAAACTGGATTTATAATCATAATCCAATCTAATATTATCTTACCTCATTTCCATCCAGAAAAACTTGATCATCATGGGGTTCAAGTTTGAATTTTTTCTTAGTTTCCTTCTTTTTGGGAGTTCCTGGAGTTTCCTCCTATTAAAACACAGTAGGAAAAATAACCAAGAAAGAAAAAGCAGTATCAACTCATACAGTAAAAATATATATGTCACACATACATTCTCAACTTTGTTATTTAAAATAATCCTAATATGGTTGCACTTGATTAAAAATTTAAATATGCTTATATGCTAGCAGAGATCATATGTGCAGCTTTTTCTTCCCAATCAAGGCTGGCATTTTACCCTTGAGTCATGCCTTTCACTTCTAGCTTTTTCCTGGTTAATTGGAAATAAGTCTCAAAGAGCTGTTTGCCTGGGCTGGCTCCAAAACCAATTCTCAGATCTAGCCTCCTGTTACAGGCATGATCCATTGGCACTCAACATTTTCCCTTTCTTTCTGGGGTGGTGGGTTTGAATCTAGGACCTTATGCCAGGAAGGCATTGTATCACCTGAGCCAAGCTGCCAGCACCATAGTGATTTTTTTTTAAATTTTTCAATTTTACTTGAATTCACCTTTTTGGATTCTTCCTTTTCACCATCTTTTTTTTTCTCTTTTTCCTTTTTTGTCTTTTCTTCCTTTATATTTTCTTTCTTGCTTTTTTTATCTTCTTCTTTTCCACTTTCAGCTTTTCCTTTATCTTTTTCTTTCTTTATGTCCTTTTCATATTTCATTTTCATTACTTTTAGTGCTCGATGGAAAAACTGCTTCTTTAAAAGCCTTGGGGAAAAGAACATAGAATATTACCTATTAATTATATAGAAATAAAGTAGAAAACAAAAATATCAAGAGCCAATTAAAATGAGGAAAGAAAAACATAAATTGGCAACTCATAAGAAGAATTACAACTAGTAAGCTCATGGAAAAGTCAATTCCACTTAGTCAAAAAAAAGTTTACAACTAAATAGGTATAGAAAGTTGCCAAAACTTTCTATAAAACTGGGTGATATTGAATAGAATTTTCAATTTTAACTATTTAATTTAGGTATAAAGGCAATGAAAGGTTTGAGTATATAAAGCATCTCTCTGAATTCATTATATAATCTAACTGTCAAAGGAAAACAGTTTAGGCAACATTAATAGATTAAATAATTCCTTGATTAATCCTACTCATGACTTTTCAGCTATCTTTTTTGTTTTTTCGTATGTGTACTTCATGATTCAGCCTGCATCTATAGTGATCTTTTTTTTTTTGTCGGTGTGGGGCTTGAACTCTGGGTCTTGGTGCTGCCCCTGAGCTCTTCAGCTCAAGGCAAGCGCTCTAGCACTGGAGCCACAGTGCTACTTCTGGTTTTCTGGTGGTTAATTAGAGATAAGGTCAGATAAGTTGATGTTAGGTGAAATGAACCCCAAGATAAGTATTCAAATGTTTTTTCTTTCATGCGATTGTTTCTAACATATTCATAAGATGATTTCTTTGTTGCTTTGTATGTCTCTCCTTCACAGTATAACCCCTGCTTTCACTGTATTTGATGTTGGTATAATTTGTGGAGGGGAAGGGAAAAAACAAATAATTTAAATAGGGATACAGGTGGACTCAATGCAACAATGAGATGTACAAGTCGTTATGTCGAAAATGAACTTTACAACTTTGGTGGGGGGGATGGAGGGATGGGCAGGGGAAACAAAGGAGGAGGCAACAATGCTTGATAAGAAATGTACTCATTATCTTGCCATGTAATTGTAACCCCTCTATATGGTATTTTCACATAAAAAAAAAAAGAGTCTCACAAATATTCCTTGCCTGGGCTGGCTTTGAACCATGATCCTCAGATTTCAGCTTCTTAAGTGGTTAGGATTACAAGTGTGAACCACGGGCGCCTGGCTGTGAACTATTTTTAATTAAGTAATGAGTAATTAAATATACTAAGATGAGATTTCTGTAGTCTGATAAGGATTCTCACAAGACCAATCTAAAAATATGTGTGATTTGGCAAATACTATATAATCCTAGTTTCATTAATTTCACTCAATATATTGTTCTTCCTTTTTAGGTTATTTTTTGTACTTACTCCTGGGCTTTCACAAAGGCACACTCTTCCCTTTACCTGTAGTGTCTTCCTTCCAAAAAGCATTTTTTCCCCACATGGTTCATTGCCTTGTTTCCTTCAGAGCTTTATTCAACTGCAATGTAACCTATTTTAAGACCATAGTCCCACTCCATCCTGTATTACTATCTCACAGCATCTAACTCCTTATTATGTTTTCAACTTCCCCAGACTGTAAACTCCTTAAGAGTAAAGTCCTTCCTTGCTTTACTCCTTTATCTGTTATATTCAGAAGCTCAGATAATCCCAAATTAAATCAACTCTGTTGGTAGTTCCTCTTTGAACCTTATAATCCTACTAATTTTATAAACCACTTTTTTTCAATCTCATGTTGTAGTTTTAGAGTTCCTTTTGATTCCTGCCTTGCTAATGTACAACTACCACAACATAACCTAAAAGCCACGTGTCACTACATACTTGTTTCAGCGTTATCACACTGTTCAGAAATCTAGTTCTTCTTAGTCATTATGCTGTGTCCCCTGGAACATTTCTATTTCACCTGCTTGGCTGGGCTTCCATCTGCTGTCCATTAGTTGGAGTCCATAGCCCCTTCACAAAGCCAATGACTAGTTACCTCATTTGGCCTTATACAAAACATGTAACTGTGCAACTGTTTAAAGTGTCCTCTAAAATGTGTCCATTAATGTCTGTACCTATATATACATATGTGAACAAGCAAAAATTTGAATGAGACTTTAATGACTAATTATGAATAGAATGTAGGACTTAGTTAGTGAGGTGTTTAAATATGATGAGAAACCTTCCTTTGTACTGAATATATAATTTTGTTTGCAAACTTATTTCCAAGGATTCTATAAGGAATATTTATTATTGCTCAATATGAAAGCAAAAATGTTATCTTGTTTTAATTGAGTAAAAAGTATTTTATATTCATTTATATTATAAATACCTGTCCATGTATTAAAAGTATATTTTAAGCAGGTGCTGGTGGCTCACACCTGTAATCCTAGCTACTGAGGAGGCTAAGATATGAAGACTGCAGTTTGTAGCCAGCCCAGGCAGGAAAGTCCATGAGACACCCCAATTAACCACCAAAAAGCTAGAAGCAGAGCTGTGGCTGAAGTGGCAGAGCACTAGGCTTGAGCAAAAAAAGCTCAGGGACAGTGTCAGGCCCTGAATTTAAGCCCCAGGTCCAGCATACACATACATATATACATATGTACATACACACACACGTATACATATAGTTGAAGGGTACATGTTCAAATGGTAATATTACCTGTGATTTAGATTTTTTCCATATCATTTTCTGTATCTTTACTTTCCCTAAATTTAATGGAAAATACTATTCTAAAATAACTTAGTAAGTAAATCACTGAGCCAAGCAGTGGCTCAAGGCTGTGATCTACATGGGAGGTAGGGATCAGATAATGAGGTTAGATACTAGCCTAGGTAATAAAAGGAATTCAGAAACTTTATCTTGACCAATAGGTATGGTGGCACATCTGGCACCCCCAAAATATGGAGTAAACACAATCACTGGGTGTACTAGTATTCTCCTGTTATTTTAGTGGAGAAGGGAAGCACAATAGGAGGATCACAGTGCAGGCCAGCCCAGGCATAAAACAAGACCCTATCTCAAAAAGTAACAATGCACAGAGGGGCCAACAGAGTAAAGTGGTAGGGTGCCTGCCAGGCAAGTGGCCCAGGGGTCCAAACCCTAGTACATCAATAACAAAAAAAAAACCCAGGGCTGGGAAGGTGGCTCAGTGGTAGAGTGCTTGCCTGGCATACATGAGGCCCTGGGTCTGATTCCTCAACACCACATAAAAGGAAGTGGCGCTGTGGCTCAAGTGGTAGGGCGCTAGCCTTGAGCTGAAGAGCTGAGGGACAGCAGATTCAGAAGAGCATAGAACCATCTGCTTTTGTTATTCTTCCTAAATAGCTATGCTACATTCCTGAAAAAGATTATCCACTATTAATCAAATTAGTATGAGAGTAAGTTCACATTTAGGTAGACAAATACCACTTCTCCACTTAACAAGCTAGGTGGTATTAAGTTACTGAATTTTAAGCTGTCTATAAATCATATAGGTCTAGATATCACATAGGGGTTTTTAGGATAAAATGAAAAGCATGCTGAGCATAATTCCTGGCATACATGTACTCAAATAAATGTTAGCCATTGACCTATTCCTTAATGAGTCTTTAGAGAATGTCTTACTTAAACTAATTCTCCACACAGAAAAATGAGACTAACATTAGCCTTTGTAATAAAATCAGGGCCTCTGCTTGTTTGGCTTAAAATATGTGATATAAGACAAACAGCCAATACAAACATTTCTGACATTTTCACATAAATACTCACACTTCCCTATCCTACTGTATGTGTGCTGTGTGTGTGCTGTGCTGTGCCTTTTTCTAAGGATAAATGCTCTTTCTTCTCTTGCTTATTAGGTAATCACCTATTTATACTTTAAAATTTGATTACAACATTTTTCCTGAAGTCCTTTTTGATAGTTTCACCATTAATTACAAATATTCCCAGACAGATTAGAATGTGTTATGAGGAAGGGAACAATTCACAGTAATCATTGTATCCTGGGGCTCGTAATATAATAGATATTTTATAAATGAATGATTTAACAGCATGTGCTGGGCACCGATGGTTCACGCCTGTAATCCTAGATACTCAGGAGGCTGAGATCTGAGGATTGGGAATCAAAGCCAGCCCAAGGCAGAAAAGTCCCCATGAGACTCTTATCTGCAATTAACCACTCAAAAACTGGAAGTGGAGTGGTGGCTCAAGTGGTAGAGTGGTAGCCTTGAGCACAAAGAGGCTCAGGAATAGCACCCAGGCCTTGAATTCAAGCCCTACAACCAACAGGAAAAAAAAAAAAGAGGGGATGAGGGAGAGAGAGTCTGAAGGACATTACTGCATTATGTAGAATATCACAGTGGCTAAGCTTAAGAGTTCCTATGTAAAATTTTCATGCTACTATCCTACATTTTTCTCTTGTGTTTTACTCCATACTCTATTATTTCTACTTAGTTGCTTTTAAAAAAAAACATAGCTGGAAAAGTTCTTTTCGCAGTTTATGGTTGGCAGGAGCCTATGAGGACTGGTCACAATGATGTGAAGTGGTCGCTTCTCTTTCACTTCAGTGCAGAAAGGACACAAGATGACATATACAATGAAAAGTGAGTGTGACTCTAGGACATTCTTTGTGCTGTCATTTGAGCTATTCATATAATAAGGCATTAAGGCTCCTAAAAGATCAGGAGACTTAGACTGATATTGGCTACTCTTCTCTGAGATTTGGGCTCACAGAATGAATACCAAAAATAATAGTACTGACTGGTGACTCAATTTTATTTTTACTCCACCAAATGCATACTCATTTTGTGAAAGGAGATACAGTGGTCAAGAGTATGTAATGCTGCAATGCGAACTGTAGAAGTTACTAGCTATATGACCTTAGACAAGGCTCTTAATGTTTCTGTGTCTCAGTTTCTGTATGTATAAGACCTTTTTTTTTTTTTTTTTGCCAGTCGTGGGGCCCGAACTCTGGGCCTGAACACTGTCCCTCAGCTCTTCAGCTCAAGGCTAGTGCTCTCTTCAGCTCAAGGCTAGTGCTCTACCACTTGAGCCACAGCGCCACTTCCAGCTTTTTTCTGCTTATGTGGTGCTGAGGAATCGAACCCAGGGCCTCATGCATGCAAGGCAAGCACTCTACCACTGAGCCACCTTCCCAGCCCTGTATAAGACCTTTTAATTTTTACAGCGTATAGAAAAGATAAATATTTTGAGGCAGGCAGAGAAGGTTTTTGTTGTTGGTTTTTGGTGTCCATGGAGCTTGAACTCTGGGACTGGGCACTCTCTCAGCTCTTCAGCTTAAGACAAGCACTCTATCACTTGAGCCACAGCACCACTTCTGATTTTCTGGTGGTTAACTGGAGAGCAGTCTCACGAACTTTCCTAGCCTGGATTTGAACCATAATTCACCGATCTCAGTCTCCTGAGTTGCTACAATTACAGGCATGAGCCACCAGCGTCTGGCTATTAGTTTGTACCGTGTAATTAATTCTAATGAGACAAACTGCCGTAAAGAGAAAGTAAATATCAACTGCCCATTATCAGTTCACCCCCACCCCAACAACAATGAAGTTGTCTGTAAAATATCCATTAGTCATCTCTAATATCTGGGTAACTAAGAATTTTATTTTTTTTTTT
>NW_012267246.1:10141232-10144833 GCF_000151885.1 Dipodomys ordii | reverse complement strand
AAGAGCTGAGGGACAGCGCCCAGGCCCAGAGTTCAGGCCCCACGACCAGACCGCCCCCCCAAAAAAAGAAAGAAAAAAGAAAAACAAATTGATAATCCTGGAATGAAATGGCATTTAGAAATACTAATTAAAACAAAATAACTTAGTGGGGAAATATTCTCAGCAAAAAATGCAAGCTGGGTGCTGGTGGCTCACGCCTGTGATCTAGCTACTCAGGAGGCTGAGATCTGAGGACTGTAGTTCAAAGCCAGCTGAGTTTAAAAAAAAGCAAATTAGGGCTGGGAAGTTGGCTCAGTGGTAGAGCGCTTGCCTTGCAAGCCTGAGGCCCTGGGTTCGATTCCTCAGCACCATATAAGAAAAAAGAAAAAAGCCGGAAGTGGCACTGTGGCTCAAGTGGTAGAGCGCTAGCCTGGAGCTGAAGAGCTGAGGGACAGCGCCCAGGCCCCACAACCGGACCCAAAAAAAAGAAAAAAGCAAATTATTTGTATATATCATTATTTATCAAATAATCAAGCCAAAAACCTTTATTTTCCCTTCACAATAAAAATTCTCATTAAATGTTACTTTAATCCACTGAAGATTTATTCCGCAAACCATCTACTACTGTCACTAAGCAGTAGATACACCAGATTTGAAGAGAATAGTATATCATTAATTCTAAACTTAGCACAATTATTAACATTAAAGAAAGATAAATAATTTCTTCTTCATGACAGCTCAATTTTAACTGATAAGAAAGCACAACCACTATTTTTATAAGCTATAGGCTATATTATTTATGACACTGGCCTATCTTGAGCTCTCGTAGATAATGTGAAGAACCAAAGCTTGGTTGGTATCAAGTATGCGTATTATCAGAGCAAAAGGTAGTAAGTCCTAGGTAAAATAAGTCCTAGGTAAAAATTTTCCAACTACTGTAAATCAGAAAGCACTTTATTCTTTTATGATAGACATTTTCAACCAAAAAAGGACAATCAACCGTCATATGTTCACTGCCATAATTATACTTGAAAAGCACTTTAAAAATTTCCATATACCCCAAATTAAAGAAGCTTTATAGAATGTTCACAGTAAAATGTTACTGATGCAATCCTACCAATAAAATAATCAACTCGATGACCCATCATATTGGTGGATTTTGTTGGACAGTTGAATCGAAGATACTTGGCTACAGCCTTCTCTTCTTTAGATGGTTCACCAACTTCCTGCAATGTAAGAGTATTTTTGTGAGATCATCTACTTGAAAAATTCATGCACTAAAGAACAGATACAGTCTTTAATCTTTTCAAGTCAAGTTAAGGCCCTGCTTTCCAACTTTCTCAGGAACAAACCTGGTAATACATAGAGAAGACAAAATGGATACTTTCAAAACTATATATTTCTCAAATAAAATTGGTAGGGCAAAAGAGCTTGTTGATTTTTGGCCTCAACTATGCCATTTGAGTTGTTTTTCCAGTGAAACTACTTTGTACAAGTTCATTTTCATTTTTGTATGGCTTTTATTTTGAACAGTTACAAAGTAGTCATTTAAAGGATACAACATTGCCATGTAAGTGCCAAAATGTCAAAGAAACAGTGCCATAAATAAGTGCTATAACAACTAAAAGAATGTCCTTGTTCAATGAGTAATGGACTATGAGAATTCTCTAACTACAAAGAAACAGTGCCATAAATAAATGCTATAACAACTGAAAGAATGTCCCTTGTTCAATGAATAATGGACTATGAGAATTCTCTTACTACAGATAGTTGTCTCAGTATGATAGCTGTAATATCTATTGAGCAGATAAGCACTGGTTTACCTTCCCTTCCTTTTCCTTTGTGCTTGCAGATATCAAACACTTTCTCACCAGACTACTTCTTTTCCCCAGTAAGGATGAGGCAAAAGACAGAACTGCAGAAATGGAGATTTTACTATATCATTTCAAGTACTGATTAATGGAAGTACACTGATAGTGTAGTTTTCGAAAGGCTGCTTGAATCCTTGTTTTCCTTTCGTGCCTGTTTCTAAGTTTTCTATTATATCCTCTGTTACTATCATTTGTGACAGTAAAAATTCAAGCCACTCAACCTAAAGACTACAGAAAAGTCTTGGATTTATTTATGGAAAGAACTTTATTTTCATTTCTAAAAATATGACCCAAAGAAAAAAATTACAAACTCAAAATCTAACACTTCAATGTCACTAACATCTACAAGATTCCTAATGACTCAGAGGCCTACCTACAAAATAATTTCCAACCATAATAAAAGGTGATAATTCCTTATCAAAAAATTTAAAACCATGCTAAAATATCTTTACATGTTGGTATTGTATGTCAAATGTAAGTTTTTAATTATATTTGTATAATGTATTGCACTTCGAAGAACTTCATCTATTAATTTGCTACAGATTCATGCAAATGAAAAGTAACACAAGAATTGAAAATAATACTACAAATAGTTTTCAAACACTTTTTTTTTTGTGCCAGTCCTGGGGCTTGAACTCAGGGCCTGGGCACTGTCCTTTAGCTTTTTCCCTCAACACTAGGGCTCTACTACTTGGGCCACAGCTCCATTTCTGTCTTTTTGGTGGTTTACTGGAGATAAGTATCACGAGCTTTCCTGTGTAGGCTGGCTTTAAACCATGATCCAAAGACTGCAGCCTCCAAGTAGTGAGGATTACAGGTGTGAGCCATTGGCACCAGCTGCAGAGACATATTTTATAAACATACACACACGTTTATTTTTTCCTCATTTGTTAATTCTGTTGCCAATTTTTAATGTCTATCTAATTAGCTGATAAGGTATTACTGGTATACTCCTAGCTACTGAGGAGGCTGAGATCTGAGATCACGGTTCAAAGCCAGCCCGGGCAAGGAAAGTCCATGAGACTCTTATCTCCAATAAACCACTTGAAAACTGGAAGTGGCGCTGTGGCTCAAGCGGTAGAGCGCTCGCCTTGAGCTGAAGAGCTGAGGGACAGCGTCCAAGCCCAGGGTTCAAGCCCCATGACTGACCAAAAAAAAAAAAAAAATTGTGTGTGGGGAAGGTCTATGTAAGTACAAACCATTTAATCATATAGATACTTCCTCAGTGTTTATCCTTTCTTGTTTGTATGCTATAGTACCAAATGTTTGTGAGGCTTGCTAAGTAACCTTGGTTACAAAACTATCAAGAGCAGCCAAAAAGTAGAACATTTTAGAAGAACACAGAGTAGGAATGAGGTTATCAATGTGAATGGGAATAGCTCAAAAAGAAGAGGGGCTGAATTCTGAAAGATGAGTTAAGTGTTTTTTAAAAAACATGTATTATTTGTGTGTTTATGTGGTACCAAGGAATAGAACCCAGGGCCTCATAAATGCTAGGCAAGCACTCTACCACTAAGCCACATTCCTTGCCAAGATAAGTAAGTTTTGAGTAAATTGAATAATGAGCCTAAACAACATAGCTGCAAATAGGGCACAAAATTTGGCTCTAATAAATACCAATTATAGCGCACTGGGAAATTAATAATTTATTTTTTGGGGGGGGGTCCCAGTTGTGGGGCTGGAACTCTGGGCCTGGGCGCTGTCCCTCAGCTCTTCAGCTCAAGGCTAGCGCTCTACCACTTGAGCCACAG
>NW_012267246.1:10136419-10139337 GCF_000151885.1 Dipodomys ordii | reverse complement strand
TTTTTTGGGTCCGGTAGTGGGGCCTGAACTCTGGGCCTGGGCGCTGTCCCTCAGCTCTTCAGTTCAAGGCTAGCACTCTACCACTTGAGTCACAGCGCCACCTCCGGCTTTTTTCTTTTTTGCTTATGTGGTGCTAAGGAATCGAACCCAGGGCCTCAGGCATGCAAGGCAAGCACTCTACCACTGAGCCATCTTCCCAGCCCCTAGTACTTTCTTTTTTATGTACTGAAAACTTACAATTATCCATATTGTAGGCCCTCTTTAATGAATATAATTTGTGTCATCTATCAGAGTTCTAGAAACAGAAATGAAGAGGTCGTAGAAGAGTACCCTGTGAGCATGACATACAGGAGATCTCAAATGAACGTCCTCCCTGTCACCATTTCCCTACCACCTAAGGATGACATCGAAGTCTTACAATGTTCCTCCCCTTGTTGTTCCCTTTTAATGTGAACTTCTAAGTATTTCCCTAACATTTTAAAATGTTTTTGCTTGTTTTGAGAATGCTAGACGCAACTAATATAAGATAAACTAGCTCATCAACTCTCATGAGTAGAAAGAACTTTTTGGCCCAATGGATGAACACAATGCTACAGAATGAGGACACTAGGGTGGCCTGCCTTTCTTTGCACTCAAGTACCTATATATTGGATGGTGCAAATCAAAATCTAAAATTAAATTGAAATTTTGGTTAAAATGCTCATAATACTGCCTAAACAAATAACATTTTATTTGAAAACATCAACAATAATGAAAGAGATGACTATTTCTACTTTGCCAATAATTCACATTTTTGAGAAAAAATACATTCAGAGTAAACCATTAGCTCTAGTTTACATGATTTCTGATCATTTTTAAACTCTAGTTAGTAAAAAATAACCTTAGTTAAGTTAAACCAGAAAGAAAAGTCTTAGTTTTTAAGTTGCAAATTCATATGCAAAGATACAAAATAGCAGTATGAAATATTTGTGAACATGCAAACAGGTTAACAGAAGTGAAAGTGGAGGGGACCTGTAATATCTCCAAATCACTTCTACCATATTTTCTCTGTAGTGACAGGTTTGTTATATGAAGACAAAGCCATCATTAACTCTGTTACAGTTGTGGGGAGGGAGAGATTTTTCTGACTCAGGACTGCTTTTTGGGTCTCCTTCTCTTTTCTTTAGAACTCAGACCTGCAATCTGGATGAATAGTTCCAAATTTCTCTTCCCCCTCCCCCCTTTTTCCTGAAACTAACCACATAAACCCACTATATGTCAGGACTTCAGTGCCAGGGAGATAGCTAGGTACAACAAAACTAACTGATGGAGGTTATAAAAGTTCTAGGTATAGTAATTTAAATGTCAAAAAACTCAATTGGATATTGTACACACAGCAGAATAGCAGATGGGATGAATCAAGTTATGTTAAGTCTTTAAGTTACAAAGAGCAATATAAAGAATTCAGGATTAAAGTATTTCAGAATAACTTTATTTTTATCAGTAGTGACACAGACATTGAATTGAAGAACGTTCAATTTGTTCTTCAATTTGATTGGGAGTATAAAAAAATAAAGATTATAAGTTCAAAGATAGTGTTACTGTCTTCATGAGTGCTCCTAAGTTACATAACTTCCCTGTACCTCAATTTATCTGTAAAATGAGGTTGCTGGGTGAGATCAATAAGCTCTAGGCCCACCACTCTACTTTCATATCAGTCTGAATTTATGAAAAAAGATTCATTCTACCAGATCCTTTTCAATTCCTTAATTTTTACCATACACAGGATTCTCAACCAATGCTTCTGTTAAACAACACTTTTTTAAGTTACAAAATTATCTTTTTCCTGAGAAACATTTACAACTCTATTTCTTAAATAACTGTTCTCAAATGTTTCATTATTCTCATTTGACAATCTGTCATTAAAACTTCAGGTTTTTCAGTGGCCAGTAATTTAAGTCCAAGAAATAATTGTGTGAACAAGTTAGAAGCAAGTTCTCCCAGGGGGGCAAAAGATTTTGATACTTTTTTCAACTTGAACTTGTTTGTATCGAACATCCCTCCCCTCAAAACTGTACAAAGAGTAACACAAGGTTACTGATTCTATTAAACACAAAAAAATCCTTTCTAAACATGAAGCATCAAGTAACAAAGAACAGGAAATTCAGTTGATATTGTAGAGCCTTTTGCCTTCAAGTCCTAAGATAGAAATCTTTTCTGCAACAAACTCTGAGCTTTGTCATTGCATGTGATCTTTTTATTTCAAGTGCTGCCAGTCATAGTTTCTGATTCTCTAGGGGAAAGAAAAAGTGAAGAATTTCCTAGAGCAGTGCATTTTTTTTATTACTTTATCAGACTGCATAAAAGTAGTATTCCACCATCCACAAACATTCTATACACTCATTTAGAAAATTTGGAAAATAAGAAAATCACTCATTCATTGTGAGTATGACAAGTAGATTTTTAAACAATCGGATTCTCAAATAGAAGAAAGTAATTAGCTATACCTTCATATAACTCACGACGCTATTACTTACTTCCTGAATGGGGAGCTGTTCGTCAATCAGTACTTAATAATAAAAACCAAACTAATAAACCAAATTCTTTATCTTGGGAGAGAAGGAGCTATTAATTGGTGGAGATGGGGAACAAACAGGCTTAAGTTTCAGCTCTTGACCACCACCATTAAAGTACTGAACATCCTCTTTCCTTACAATGCTGTTCCGTAGAAAGTAACAACTGAAACACAATCAGCTCTTTTAACTGCGAAATACTTTTAAAAACCATGGTTTAAAAAGCCTATGGTTTAAAAGACAAACTCCAATATAAAGTCTAATACCGCCTACCCACCTCCACCTAAACCTGGGATTGTTAGAAACGTCCACTGACCTTCACCCCCGGTTTTAAGACTTGTCTAAACTTGGGATCCTCCCCCCCCC
>NW_012267246.1:10126416-10135843 GCF_000151885.1 Dipodomys ordii | reverse complement strand
AGCCGTGCCCGCTCCCTCCCGCGCCCACGCTCAGCCTCTCAGCGGGCTCTTCCCGCTTCTTGGACTTCCGCACGCGCCGGAGCCCCCTACCCCCGGCGTGGACTTCGCTACCTGGATCCGCTTCTTGTGTCGCCTGCGTTCCGCCATGTTGGCCGCTCCGCCCGGTTCCTTCTGACGTGGAATGAAAGGGGAGGGGGGGCGCGGGCGGAAATCTCGCGAGAACGCGGCGCGCGGCCCGTTATGTAACCTGCCGGCGGCGGGGCGGGGGGACGGGGAGCGGGCGGCCGAGGGGCTCGAGGGGCTTCGCGGCGCGCTCTCGGCACCCCGGCTCCCGGCCTCGGAGGTGGCGGGACCTGGAGCCCAGCTGGCTGCGGGCCGGGAGGAAGTGGAGAAGTGGCTGGCGGAACCCGAGGGCATCGAGTCTCAAGCCTGACCGAGCATCTGAATCACCTGTGAAGCCGCCGGAATGCAGATTCCCGGGCCCCGCCGTGCAGGCCGCGCTCAGGCCTCGGGGTGGGGCCTTCCCTCGAGGGGTGGCCCGGGCCTGCGGATCCCTGGAAATCCACCTGGGGCAGTCCTTCTAGTTTAGTGTTCTTTTACGGCCGGCTTCATCTCCTCTCGCTTTAATGTCTTGGAATTCCATTTTGAAAAGTTGGGCAGACCCAGGCAACTGAGGCACAGAGATACCACTGGAAGGTGCACAGCGCCCGTGAACCATGGCGGACTTTCCAGTCCATTTCCAAGCCGCTGCTCGTAACTCACCTCAGTCTAGAAGGCAGGGAGAACCCAGGGGTGTTGTGATCAGTCAGATGGAAAGGAAAAAAAAGAGGACTGAGGATTTGGGATGAAGACGGCCTAATTATTGTTAGTGAGGCAGGTTGGCTCTAGAGAAGGGATGCTGAACCCCTGTCCTGGCCCACTCTAGAGACATCCGTGGGGTTTGGACATGCATCGTTCCCTTCCAGAATTCTTCCAAGTCATGATTCATCATTTCCACAAGAAATCTATCATTGCTATGAACTCCTTCCACACTCCAAATCCTAGAAAATGCCCACCATGCTGTCATTCTCAACTTCTTTCTTCATTTTTCTTTGTGCATTCTGGAAATCTCCTTCATGTTTATAAGCTCCATTCCAAAATACCACCTCAATGTTCATTGCCAGCTCTTTGTGGATAACCCCACTGGTTGTCTAACTTAAATCACCATTTCTCCTGGCACTATATAATTTTTAACTTGATAATTACATCATTATTCTTTCAGCTATTCATGCTAGAAACATTAGAAATATTCCAACCATGTCTTTCTATCACTCATCAGGCCTACTGATTCTACAACTGAGATGTTTGGAATTCTTTCCTTCCTCATCATTTCTATTGCTATTGCGTTTACTAGGTCTTTGTCACCTACATGACAATTACTGCAATAGTTTCCTAATAGTTCTCCCACGTGTACCTTCTATACATTCCAGGTCATCTACTCCCTTGTTTAAAACCCTTCCCTGAGTCCCTATTGTGTATAGCAGTGTGAATAATGGCTATTTTTAAAAAATTCTTTACATCTCCCTTACATTTAGCTCAATTCCTCTTCCCATCACTGCATCTACGTCTTAGATGGTGGTAGGAGTTTTCCCCCTCATTTTGCTGAAATCTTATTCTGATTTCCCTCTCAATTTGCAATCTCATTCCTTTCTTTGGAATGTTACTTCTCTCCTGAATAAGAAGCCCTGCCTTGCTTCCTTTCTCTATTACTTATTTGAGACTATAATAGAGTTTTGTTTTGTTTTGTTTTTTTTAAGAACAAGAAAGATTTATTCATTCAATGTCCATTGAGGGCTTATTGGCAGTCCTTGTTCTAGGCATTCCAGTATATACTAGTGATTCAGAGGCCAGCATCTTTGCCCTCACTGAGTTTTTAAGCAGACAATGATCACGCCTCTCTGGTACCAGTGTTCTGTATTCCATAGTTGAAGAAAATAACGTAAGGGAATAGTGATTTGTACTGGCTCATGGTTCCAAAGAGGTCAGTCCAGGGTCACTTGTCCCCATGTACTTGGGTGGAACATGGTGGCAGAAAGGTAGTGGAGGAGGCTACTGGCCTCATGGCAAACAGGAAACCGACACAAGGAAAGAATTGAAGACCAGATATAACATCAGAGGCGTACCTTATAACCTACTTCCTTCAGCTAGGCCCCCTCCAGTAAAGTTTTAAAAATCTCACCCAAATGGTATCACCGGCTGGGGACTAAGTGTTCAACATACAAGCCTATGAGGAGATTTCAGTTTACCTTCATGAATGGTAAAAACATCATCATCAAATAGAATTTGTGTGCCTTTCTTCTGTCTGTCTTTGGTCAGTTTAAATTCATAATTCACATTTCTTCACATTCTCCATTGGAGGGGCTAAGAGGGCGAGGGAAATGCTTTCCTTCTCCTACTCACTGGTGCACAGATGATATTTAAGTCTAAGAATCTAAGGGTATCTCTTACCTTCTCATAAAACACTCTGCAGCCTTTGATTTCTTTCCCCTAATTCCTCTCTGGTTCTTCTGTTGAGTTCTCTTCCACTTCTCCCAGCGTTTGAGTGTTCTACACTAGGTGTTGCTGTCCAACAGTTCCCTGGCTACTATCCCTGTAGGACTCCCTCATGGCTGTTTCCACTGCCCCTCTCTACCTGAATTCCTCTATTTTTCCCTCTCTCTCTAAAACATTTCCCACTTCTCTGAATCTCTTTGTCTCTGGGCTCTGCCACTTCTTCCTAGGATGCCCTCCAAAGTTCATCAGTTCTCTAGCTTTATAATGTAGAAAACTTGAACTCCTTAGACTGAATTCCTCTGGGCATATTTTATAAATACTTCATTACCATGGTATGCCAAAGTTTTCTCCAATCTGGAATCCCTTTCTGGGTGACTGAAGAATTGAATTCAGTTTCCTGGAGTTTGCTATCTCAGTGGAAATGGATCAGTTGGGACAAATTGATCACATCTATGCAATGTGGAAGCTGAGGTACTCAATTTTTTGTTTTAAATCGTATTTCTCTGCCTCTCATTTTATGCATTAAACATATATGTGTGACAAAAAATACAAGGGATATATAATGTAGCCCTTTCATATTTTACCATTTGCTTTTATTTGGGGGGAAGTTGGGGTTTTGCTATGTAATTCAAACTGATTTCTTTTTTTTTTCAAGCTGGCTTCCAACTCACAATTTTCCTAGCATGGTTTTTTAATAAAAACATTAAAAATATGGAGTTAATAATATGGAATTAGTGATTTAGTAAAAGGGAAAATAGATTCAAAGCAAAATATACTTAATATACATTAAAATAAGCCTAGTTTTATTTGTAAATTGATAAGTATTATAAAGGAGTCCATTCTTTGGACTTCCAGTCAAGAAAGATGGAGAATATATCTCACTGAAAAGCAGATACTTCGTTGTGAAAAACTATAATGTATAAATTTGAACATATTAATATTAGACTATAGGCATAAAAATTATTTGTTTAAACCAAGTGCTGATGGTTCACACCTGTAATCCCAGCTACTCAGGAGGTTGAGATCTGAGGATCATAGTTCAAAGCCAGCCTGGGCAGTGAGACTCTGATCTCCATTAAAGCACCAGAAAACCAGAAGTAAAACTGGCTCAAAGTGGCAGAGTGTTAGTCTTGAGCAAAAAAGCTCAGGGACAGTGCCTAGGCCCTGAGTTCAAGCCCCATGACCATCACCAACAAAATCACTCTTTTGCCTTCACTGAATTGAATCTTGTTTCATCATTTCAAACAGAAAAATTAGTGGAATCATTCTTCCTCAACTATAAGGTTCCCTTATTTTTATTCTAATTAGCCAAGATTCAGTACAAAAGAAGAAAAAGAAATATGGATATTTAATTTCAATTAAGAAAGGGACTTAATCAGGGGAATTAGGTGCTTCCAAAACTACTGGAAGGCTGGAGAAGCAGGATTCAGGCTGGGCCTTCCTGAATGACTGCCATTCACTGTAGCATGGACCAGCCAGGGTGGCCTCTACCTTTGGAGAGTCAAGAGTTCAGGAAACTGCTAGAAGGACTTTGATCTGATGCCAGGAAGGCAGGATCAGAAGGTTCTTGCCAATACTGTTGGATTTGCTTTTACTTCCACAAAGAGCAGGAGTAGTCACCGAGCTGAAAGTGGTAGCTCAAGCCTGTAATCCTAGCTACTTGGGAGAGATTGGAGGATTGTGATTAGAGACCAGTCTCAGTAGGAAAGTTCATGAGATTCCACCTCAGCCAACAGCTGGATGTGGTGGTGGGCGCCTGCCTTCCCAGTGACAAAAAGAGAATCATTGTCTTGGCTGAGGCATGCACAGCCTATCTTGAAAATAATGCAGAAATGGCTGGGGGAGTGGCTAGTAGGGGAGTGCCTATGTAACGTGTGTGAGGCCCTGAGTTCAAACCTCAGTTACAGAAAGAGGGGGCACTACAGCTATAGAAATACCCTGTCTCTGTGACCTTGCTAACCAGCAGCAGTAAAAATGGCCTCCTCATCACATGTGGGCTCCTGACATCCTCCCAATGCAGGTAACAAACCAGAGCCAGAGTTAGAGAGAGGCTGGGAGGTGAAGCGCTAGCGTTCCATCTGCTGCCGCGTGCCCATTGACCCTACTCAACACTATTCATTCTCCTTTGCTTAACCTTATCCACTCCTACCTTTCTACCCTCTCATGGAACCACGCATTTGACCCCTTGAGACCACATTTTAATTTGATTATCTATCTACCTGTTTAATATGTATGTATATTTGTACACATGCATTTAGAGAGATTGGTGGATACAGTCATAACAGTCCATGTATATATGTGAAATGGAACCAGGTAAATTGAGGGGATGAATGGGGTTGGGAGACATGGGGAAGAACAATGGTAGGTATGACATTGATCAAGTTGCATTGTACACATAAACTGACACATGGAGCTGGGTGCCGGTGACTCACGCCTGAAATCATAGCTACTCAGGAGGCTAGGATCTGAGGATTGTGGCTCAAAGCCAGCCTGGGCAGGAAAGCCCATGAGACTTTTATCTTCCACCAGAAAATTGGAAGTGGCACTGTGGCTCAAGTGGTAGAGCCTAGCTTTGAGCTGAAGAACTCAGGAACAGCAGTGCCCAAGATTAGAGTTCAAGCCCCATGAATGACAAACAAAACAAAACAAAACACACTTGACATGTAGAATTGAAACCCCTGTGTCCAACTATTTAATGATACTTTTAAAAATCAAAAAAGTTGGAAACAAAATCTAATTTCAAAACTGTGGCTGCCCAAAATTCTCTATTACAGTATAACCAATACTATATACAGTATAACCAATATTAACCAAGTAAAAAGAGTGAAAAGATGTATTCATGAACAGAAATACCTGTACCTTGAATTTAAGACTGGACAAACAAACTTCTCCTTTGATTAAGCATGTGTAGGATTATTCAGGCATTTTTAAGAAGCAGATTCTAAACCATCCGCATTTATTTTATTGCATAATTTGAAGAGCAACATATCAATTGAATGTGAAAGTAATTTGGTAAAATCTGCCCTGGTAAAAATATGAGTAGCTCTCTGTAAGGGAGTTGGGGGCTGTTTTATTATGACCACTGCACTTCATGTTGCCAATTCCTGGGTGAAAGGTAAAAGAGAAAATTTGCCATTTGGCAGACAAAATGGTAGTTATATAATATGTACTTATATAAAATGGTAACATTTGTAGAAGCTGGGTGAAGATCATAGGAAACTTCATTGTGGCATTTTTGCAACTTTCTAAATAAGTCTGATAATATTTCCAAATGAAGAGGGAATGAAGAGGTCAAGAAAGTGGGGTAGAAAAATGTCAATTAACCTTGATGTACCGTCTGCCTATTTAATCAGTAAAATCTATTTCCTACGATCTATTTTCTTTGTGGACTTCTGCAGTAATTATAACAGCTCACTGCCTGCCCTGCCACAGCAGAACAGAGCACTCTGAATCTCTTCTAGTTCTAGGTACTGCTCAGTTCATGAACTGATTTTTGCTCTAATAAGATCAATGAATGTCTGCATTCATCTTTTAACCATAAGAGAACTTCATTCATACTCATTGTCTTGAGATAGTGTGATACTGTATACCTTGAGTTAGAACAATATCAGTAAGGGATATAGATAGATAGATAGATATAGATATACATACACACACGTGTATATATATATATATATATATCATGGTATGTACATATAAAGGCATAATATCTAACTCTTAAAAGGAGTGTGGAGTGCCAGGCATTGGTAGCTCACACCTGTAATCCTAGCTACTCAGGAGGCTGAGATCTGAGGATGGAGGTTCAAAGCCAGCCCATGCAAGGAAAGTCTGTGAGACTCTTATCTCCTATCAACCACCAGAAAACCAGAAGTGTTGCTGTGGCTCAAGCAGTAGAGTGCTAGTCTTGAGCTAAAGAGCTAAGGGACAGTGCCCAGGCCCAGAGTTCAAGCCTCACAACTTAAAAAAAAAAAAGGAGCATAGAAGCACTATAGGGACTGATATGCAGTAATCTCTGGATATTTTGCTGTGTAAAACCCACAAATGTGGGCTGGGAATGTGACTCACTGGTAGAGTGCTTGCCTAGCATGCATGAAACCCTGGGTTCAATTCCTCAGTATCACATAAACAGAAAATGTTGGAAGTGGTGCTGTGGCTCAAGTGGTAGAGTGCTAGCCTTGAGCAAAAGAAGCTCAGGGACAATGCCCAGGCCCTGAGTTCAAATCCCAGGACTGAAAACAAAACAAAAGAAAACCCCCCACAGATGTAGCATGTTGATTTGCATAAAAGGGTACAATGGTTTGGAGGGTGAATGTCTCTCAAAGTTCCCTTTGTTAAAAATCTGTTCCATTGAATGATGGCATTGGGAAATGAAGTGGATCTTAAGCAGGGCCTAATAGAGGTTTCTTAGTTTGCTGGAAGCTTGCTTTTAAAGGGGATTTGGGGACATGGGTCTCTACTTCATTTGGGGATGTTATTAAATCTTGATGCAGTACAGTCCACTCTCACTAGGTTCCAAGCCAATGTCCAACCCATTACATACTACCTGGAACTTGCAACCTCCAAAACTGAAAGCTGAATAGCTTCTCTTTACTTCATAAGTAAGCTGTGTCGGGCATTTTGTTATAGTAACAGAAAACTGACTAACATAGAAGGAGAAGGTAAAGGAATTCTGTTTGTTCTGCCTGTCCCACACAGACTTTTAGTGACTGCAGGACAGGATTGGAACAGAGGTTTTTCACTATGTTCCTTTCCAAGCCATGTAACCATATGCCATATTTTTTTTCAATTATAAAATTTAAATATAAAACACAAGATGTGAGGAGCAGTAGGATCACCAGCCAGTGCCACTGGGGACAAGAAAGCTCTAACCAAGGAGCAAGCACTGCACATTGAGAGCATGAGCAGGAGGGTCCCAGAGTATAGCACACCACAGCTGGTCTGCAGTATGGCTTCCACCCTGGGAACAGGAGCTGGTCCTTCCAGCCAGGCCTGGCACTGTGGTGTCCTAGCAGAGTGACAAAATGTCCCAAGTCAGAGAACCCAGTAGGATGTCCTGTTGGGAAAATAGCAGGTTCTCTAGAGGTTGGAAAGTTCCCAAGCGTCTGGGGACTGAAGTAGACCAGCCAGCTTCCCAGGAACAGGGAAAAAGCTACCTCAGCACAGCCCAGATCATACAAGAAACATCTCATTTCTAAATGTTCTCCAGGAAGCAGTGTGGGGTTTAAAATGTCTTGGAGTCTGGACAAGAGTGGGTGGGTGGTGACTGTTCACACTCCATTCCACCCAGACACTTGAACTGTCAATCATTTTCCTGTAGAAATCTGTTTCTGTGTGTGTGTGTGTGTGTGTGTTGTTCTCAGCTCTTTTTAAAAAATGTTTTGTTGTTATAAAGGTGATGTGCAGAGAAGTTACAGTTACATAAGTCAGGTAATGAGTACATTTCTGTCTGGATAATGTCACTCCTTCCCTTCCTCTCTCCCAGTTGTCCCTTTGCTTTTTGGTTCAAGGCTGGTGCTCTACCATTTGAACCACAGCTCTGCCTCAGGCTTTTTGCTAGTTAATTAGAGACAAGGGTGTCTCCAAATTTCCTGCCTGGGCTAGCTTCTAATCTAGATTCTCAGATCTCAGCTTCTTTAATATAGCCCCTGACACCAAGCCCTGTTTTGTTTTCTTCTGCTCCAGTTGTTAAGTTCTTTTACAGATGTCATTGTTCACAAACAAAGAAAGACCAGTTCTCTGCTTGTAACCTTGAAAATGGGGGAGTGTTTCAGAAATGACGCAATAAAGATTAAAGTCACAAAACAAGGAAAGGAATTTCAGACAGAATTGCCACAATCATCTGAGACTCTGACTGAGAACTAATAAAAGCCACACATATAAAGGAATGTTTTCTTTTTTTTTCTTTTTCTGTCATTCCTTGTTGGGTTTTCCTGCTTTTATTTTTTCCCCCAACTTTAGCCACAGAAAGTGTTTGTAGGCATAACAAACATTGGCTGGATTTCCTAGAAGATGTTTATTGTTTAGAGCACAAGTAAACAGAATGAGACTTTGGCATATTAGCAACTCAAGGCGAAGTTCCTGTCTCCTTTCTTCACTGGAAAGAGAAGGAGTGGGGAGGAAGAGAGAGAGAAAGAAAAAGAAAGGAAGGAAGAAGGAAAGAGAAAAAAATCAAGCAAGCAAGCAAGGGAGAGAGGGAGGGAGGAAAGAAAGGAAGAAAGAAAGGACCTATTTCAAGTGATAGAATGCTTGTCTGGCATGTAGGACCTTGGGTTCAATCTTGAGGACTGAACACACACACACACACATACACACAAGCATGTAAGTAGATAAATATAGAGTATTAACTGCTAAGGACTTTATAGGTCATAGCTAATTCAATAGAGTAGAAAAGTTCAGGAAGTAAAATGAGAAATAACATGATCTGATTAGGATTCAAAGGGAGGTCTTCCAGCTGTAAGTTAAGGCTCTTTGCCTTGTGAAGCATGGTCAATGAAGTCATGGAGCCTTCTCCTTCTGAGGAGGAGCTTCTCTAAGAACTTAGCAAGATAGTGGCCCTCTTTTATCAGGCTGTTGGAGACCAAGGAGCAGCAGTAGCTCCATGAACATTCAATTGTTCTTCTTTTGTATGTTAGCCATAGGACTTGAATTCAGGGCTTGGGCGCTGTCCCTGAGCTCTTTAGCTCAAGGCTAGCCCTCTACCAGTTTGAGCCACAGTGCCACTTCTGGTTTTCTAGTAGTTAACTGGAGATGAATCTCATGGACTTTTCTGGTGGGCTGGCTTTGGACCACAATCTGCAGCTCCTGAGTAGCTGAGATTACAGGCGTGAGCTACCAGTGCCTAGCTTCAATTGTTCATTTGTTTTTAGTTTTTCTTTTTTTTTTTTTCTTTTTTTTT
>NW_012267246.1:10093900-10120071 GCF_000151885.1 Dipodomys ordii | reverse complement strand
AAATTCTTTTCTTCTCTTTCTTTTTTTGTTATTTCTCACCTCTGGTTTTTCTCTGAGTGTTCGTCTTTTTGTTGTTGTCGGTCTCTTGGGGAGATTAAGCGTTGGAACTCGAACTCTCTTTTTGGTTGGAGAGAGCTGTGGCGTTTCCCTACTGCCCCGTCGCCATCTTGGTCCCCCCTCTCTGTTTTTAGTTTTTCTTTTAGTCAGTTGTGGGTCTTGAAGTCAGGGCCTGGCTTGCTTTACCTCTTTGAGCCACAGCGCCACTTCCAGTTGAGTAGTTAATGGGACTTTTCTGCCCCAGCTGGCTTTGAACAGCAATCCTCAGATCTCAGCCTCCTGAGAAGATAGGATTACGGGCATGAGCCAATGGCACCTGGCTCAGTTGTTCATTTTTACTGAAAACTTAGTCCTGCAGGATCATGTTGGGTTCTGTGGGGAATGACATATGAGCAAAATTAATGACTATAAAGATACTCAGAAGAATATTTACACTTAGGTCCCAGAACAATGCTACAAAGCAGAGTGAGTAAGCTTTGAATATTCATCAAAATGTTAACCATAGACTTTCTTGAGCTGTAAAATTAAGGTCTATTCCCTTCTACCTCTCTCTCCATAATTTTCATTTCTATATTCTGCATAAACAGCATTCATTGCATTAATTGTGCATATGTGTGTTTGTGTGTGTGCATGTGCATGCACACCAATACTGTTTTTTTTGGGGGGAGGGGGGTCCAGTCATGGGTCCTGAACTCTGGGCCTAGGTGCTGTCCCTCAGCTCTTCAGCTCAAGGCTAGCGCTCTACCACTTGAGCCACAGCGCCACTTCCGGCTTTCCATAATTTTCATTTCTATATTCTGCATAAACAGCATTCATTGCATTAATTGTGCGTATGTGTGTTTGTGTGTGTGCATGTGCATGCACACCAATACTGTTTTTTTTGGGGGGAGGGGGGTCCAGTCGTGGGTCCTGAACTCTGGGCCTAGGTGCTGTCCCTCAGCTCTTCAGCTCAAGGCTAGCGCTCTACCACTTGAGCCACAGCGCCACTTCCGGCTTTTCTTTTTGCTTATGTGGTGCTGAGGAATCGAACCTAGGGCCTCAGGCTTGCAAGGCAAGTTTTCTACCACTAAGCCACCTTCCCAGCCCCCAATACTGGTGTTTGAACTTTACCTCTTAGCTTTTTTTACTCAAGGCTAATGTTTTAACATTTGAGTCAAAGCTCCGCTTTGAGCTTTGTTTGTTTTTTTGCTTGTGGGAGTGCTAATTGGAGATAAGCCGACTGCCTGGGTTGGGTGCAAACAGTGATCCTCAGATCTCAGCCTCCTGAGTAGCTAGGATTACAGGCATGAGCCACCAATGCCTGGTGCTTTTAGGATTTTTAAAAAATAATTTTTTATGTTAAAAAATCAACTAAGACATCATGCTTTTGTTGAAATGTGTGTGTGTGTGTGTGTGTATACACACATGAGTTTATATGCTGGGGCTTAACTCTCAAGGGGATAGTATTAAGTGGTTGGGGCCCTTGGGAAGTGATGAGTTCTGCCCTCAAGGGTGGCATTAGTGCCCTTAGAAAAGGGTGTGAGGGACAAAGTTTGTCCATCTTTGCTCTTCTGTCTTTCCTTTACATGAGGATACAGCAAGAAGGGACCATCCTAGAAACAAAGAGAAAGAAAGCCCTGAGAATACACCATATATACTGATGCCTTGAGCTTGAACTTCCCAGATTTCAGAACTCTGAGAAATATATCTTTGTTCTTTATTAATCACCCAATTGGGGCATCTTGGTATAGTAGCACACATGGATTTGCATAGGCTGTATAGGTACATGAGTGTTCCTGAGCATGAGGCCAAAGTGTGCTTGGTGATCTCTACTCTTTTCCAAGCTATGGCTTCAAGAAGTGCTAGTTGAATGAGAACAGACATGTGAAGGGGGTTGTGAAATCAAAGGCTTAGCATCATTTACTCTGTAGGTTGTTATGCTTGTCCATTATATGATAGGGAACATGTGCTACTATTAGCATAGGCTAAACCTAAGACATACTCACTGGTTCCTGAAAACTAAGAGTAATGAGAGAGTAAAAGAAACAAACAAGTAACAATCCAATGGCTGTAGTTCATGCCTGTAATCCTAGAGACTCAGGAGGCTGAGAGCTTAGGATCCTGGTTTGAAGACAGCCTGAGCAGGAAAGGCTGTGCGACTCCTATCTCCAATTAGTTACCAAAAAGCTAGAAAAGTTGTGGTGGCTCAAATGGTTGTGCTCTAGCCTTGAGCAATAAAACAACAACCATAAAACCCTCAGAGACAGTACCCAAGCCTTGAGTTCAAACTCCAGGACCAGCATAACAAAAAATAAATCAAAGCAAAGTTTTGTTTTCAAATTTAAATGTAAAAGATGAGTGGGGAGAGGGTACAGAGAAGATGCCAGCAGTGTGTGGAATCTCATAAAGGTACTTCAGTTTAATAGGAGTAACCAACTATTGTTCACAAAGCAGAATAATGCAGAAAGTGCCTTAAACTATGGAAAAAACATTAAACATACTTTGTTACCTTGTTCCCTAATTTGGACACAATAGTATCAGTAGAACTACAGTGCCTTAGTTAAAACAGAAGAAGTTGAGCTGGGTGCTGGTGGGCTCATGCCTATAATTCTAGCTACTCAGGAAAATCGAAGTTTAAAGCCAACTCAGGCTAGAAAGACCATTAGACTCTCATCTTCAATTAATCAGCAAAAGCTGAAAGCAGAGGTTTAGCTCAACTGATAATAGTACTTGATTTGTGCACAAAAGCTAAGGGACAGCACCCAGGTTCTGAGTTCAAGCTCCAGGACACACACACACACACACACACACACACACACACAGAGTCTTGATTTCAAATAATCAACATTGGTGTACATCTTACCATTCTGGGTTCCTTCATCTTCCTCAGTCTCTCCATTACATGCATTCAGCAGGAGGAGCTAACAGCCGATGGAAATAAGGAAATACAGAAGTTTCTATACCACCTGCAATATTGAAGGAAAGAAAAGAGCTAGTCTCTACTTTCCAGAATCTATCAACTTACTAAACACTTACTTGGTGCAAATTGAAATAAGTTACTGGGAAGAATAAAAGACAAAGTTAGATAGGGCACTGGTGGCTTACACCTGTAATCTTATCTACTCAAGAGGCTGAAATCTGAAGACTGCAGTTTGAAGCCAGCTCTGGCAGGAAAGTCCATGAGACTCTTATCTCCAATTAACCACCTAAACTAGAAGTGAAGCTGTGGCTCAAAGTGGTAAGAGTGCTAGCCTTACGCAAAACAAAAAGCTAGGCCCCTGCGTTCAAACCCTATGACCTACCAAAAAAAAAAGAAAGAAAGAAAAAGAAAAAAGAAAAGAAAGAAAGAAAGAAAAAATATTAAGTTAACGATGACATCATTTATTTTCACTTTAAGTTCTTTCTTGGAGTTGGATTTTGCTTTTGGTTTCTGCAAGTTGTTTTTTATCTCAGATGTTTAGAGTGCAAAATGAGAGATGATTGAGAAACAACTGAACCACCATCTTTTTCTTTCTTTAATGTTCCTAACTCTACAAAATGGGGTAAGAAAACTTCCTCTCTTCTGTCTTTCACACACTTAAGTATAATACAATCAATCAAAGTATAATGCAATTAATAAAGTTCCTTTCAGCCAGGTGCCTGATACACTACCTTAGACAATATACTTGAACAAAGTAGAGGCAGTCTTCTATATTCATGGGTTTCTTGTTTGTAGACTCAACCTACCACAAGACAAAATATTCATAGAAATGTATGCCTATACTGATCATATACAGTTTTTCTTGGTCATCATTCCCTAACCAAGATGGCATATAGCAATGGATAGAGCACTTATATTGTGTGAGGGATAAGAAGTAATCTACAGATAATTTAAAATACATGAGGAGATGCGAGAGGTAATATGCACATATGCTATGCATGATATACAAGGGACTTGAACATATTAGGATCCCAAACCACATGGATATCAAGAAGAAAATGCAGTGTTTTGAAATCAAATATTTTAGTGGTAACGAAAAATGGTTGTGTCTTCATGAAAATCAGTATAGTTCATAGCACCTCCCTAGTCTCAGTCACTCATATACTAATGGTAGTAAAGACATAAGTATTTAAAATTGGAACCCTCTGTCCCAATTTTAAAAGATAAATCCTAATTATGACTTAAAATTTCAGTGCTAGTAACTAGTATTTCATAAGAAGAAATAATTCAAGTACTCCACTCACTTTGAAAAGTGCTTAGGAGTGGGGTTGTTAGCTCCGTGGTAGAGAGCTTGCTTAGCATGCATGAGGCCCTGGGTTTGATGCCCTGCAAAAAAGAAACAAAGAAACAAACAAGTGAACAAGTAAAAGAACCAATACTATAGAATACTTATTGCCTAAGACGTTGTAAGTATAGACAACTGTCGGAGATGCAGACAGGGTCACACTCGTGTGTCCCTGCCTGAGGATTTGTGTGCTGAGAGTATGTGTGCTGGAAGGTGAGGAGAAAAATCCTCCCACAGCTCTGGCAACCGTCGGGGTGCCCAGCTGCAGTCGCAGAGGGAAGGAGAAAAGTCTTCCAAGTCTGGCCAAAAGTTGGGACACCCAGGCCAAGACCTTGGGGCACTGGGATGTGATCTTTGTGCCTTCTCGTAATGGCACCGTAAACACATAAACAACCCTCCATACTTCTCCTATATGTGAAACATTTGTGCCTTGTCTATCTCTTGCTAGCTTTTGGCCTCATATATTTTTTGGATCCTTTTGGCCTCACATATCCCCTGTAACCTTTTTGCCACATATATCTCCTGTAAACTTGGCCTTGTAAAGTTGTCACATGCTCTCTGACAAAGGTTTACTTGCTTTGTGTGTAGGCCATATATAAGTAGATAGCACCCTAATAAACTGTGTCTATACCCGCATGGTGTAGTCCACTCTCTGCCCACCAGACACTGTGTTCCCAGGTCTAGCTGAGGAATCAGCAACAGAAAACACCTAGCAAACATCAACTCTTCCTTTAGGCTTTTAGCATCCGACCTGAAATAAAAATGATTTTCCCCATATGTTCCCAGATATAAAACGGTTACATTCCAGTCCTGTTTAGAATTGTCTGGAATTGCCAGTCATCATTTCACATCTCTATGATCTATGTAATCAGAGGCCGATTGATTCATTCTATTTCCTGAGCTATGAATCATTTCTTAAACTTGTATTTACTTATTTACTTATCTCGTTTCAGTTTTGGTGTTAAGGTCTTTAATCCATTTTGAGTTGATGTTGGTGCATGGTGATAGGCTGGGGTCCACTTTTAGTTTTCTGCATGTGGCCGCCCAGTTTTCCCAGCGCCAGTAGTTGAAGAGGCTGTGCTTCTTCCACTGTATGTCTTTGGCTCCTTTGTCAAATATCAGCTGACTATATATGTAATTTAATTTCTGGAGCTTCTAATCTGTTCCATTGGTCTTTGGGTCTGTTTTTGTGCCAGTACCAAGCTATTTTTGTTATTGTGGCTCTATAATAGAACTTGAAATCTGGTATTGTGATACCTCCTGCATTGTTTCTTTTGCCTAGAATTGCTTTGGCTAGTCTAAGTCTTTGTTGTTCCATATGAATTTTTGGATTGTTTTCTCTGTTTCGGTAAAGAACGTCATTTGGGATTTTGATGGGAATTGCATTGAATTTAAACATCATTTTTGACAGTATGACCATTTTCACTGTATTAATTCTCCCTATCCAAGAACATGGAAGGTCTTTTCATTTCCTGGTGTCCTCTATAATTTCTTTCTTTAGGCTTTTATAGTTTTCACTAAATAGTTCCTTTACATCTTTGGTTAGGTTAATTCCTAGGTATTTTATTTTTTCAAGGTTATTGTGAATGGAGTTGTTTCCTTGATTTCCCTTACTGCTTGTACATTGTTGGTATACAGAAAGACAACTGATTTTTGTGGGTTAATTTTGTATCCTACTTTGCCAATGTGGTTTATAAAATCTAAGAGTTTGGCAGTGGAGTTTTTGGGATTGTTAAGGTATAATATCATGTCATTTGCAAATAGGAGTATTTTAATTTCTTCCTTCCCTATGTGGATCCCTTTAATGTCCTTTTCTTGTCTTCTTGATCTAGCTAAGGATTCCAGAACTATATTGAAGAGGCATGGAGAGAGTGGGCATCCTTGCCTTATTCCTGATTTTAGGAGAATTGGTTGTAATTTTTCCCTGTTTAGAATAGTATCAGCTATTGGTCTGTCATATATGACTTTTATTGTTTGAAGGAATGTTCCTTCTATTTCTATTTTCTCCAGAGGTCTTAACATGAATGGATGTTATATTTTATCAAAAGCCACGACAATGGAGATAATCATGTAGTTCTTGGATCTGTTAATGTGATGGATTACATGTATTGATTTACATATATTAAACCATACCTGCATCTCTGCATCATACTTGATCGTAATGTATGATTTTTTGATATGTTTCTGGATTCTGTTGGCTAAAATTTTATTGAGGAGTTTGAGTCTGTGTTTATCAAAGAGGTTGGTCTGTAGTTCTCTTTTTTTGTTGGATTTTTGCCTGGTTTGGGGATGAGTGTGATACTGGGTTCATAGAATGAGATTTGGATTGCTCCCTCTGTTTCTATTTCTTGGAAGAGCTTGAGGAGTATGGGTATTAGTTCCCCTTTAAAGGTCTTATAGAATTCTGTAGTGAATCCATTGGTCCTGGCGTTTGCTTTGTTGGAAGACTTCTAATTGCTTCCTCTATCTCATTGTAAGTTATTAGCTTATTTGATTTATTTCTTCTTGGTTCAGTTTGGGCAATTTGTATTTCTTCAAAATTTCATCCATTTATGCTATGTTTTCCTTCCTTAGTGAGTATAGATTCTGGAAATAGTTCTTTATAATTGTTTGGATGTCTTGCATGTTTGTTGTAATTTTTCCTGTGGCATCCCTCATCTTATTGATTTGCGTCTCCTCTCTTCTTTTTTTTAAATCTTGCCAGAGGACAGTCAATTTTATTGATTTTTTTTCAAAAGCCAGCTTTTTAAAAAATTAATTTTATTTAGTTTTCCTAGTCTCTATCTCATTGATTTCAGCTCTTATTTTGGTTACCTCGCTCCATCTAGTAACTTTGGGTTCATTTTTTCTTGCTTTTCTAGCAGCTTTAGTTGTAGCATGAGATTATTTACTTGGTCTGTTTCTATTTTCTTGATGTGTGCACTGAGAGCAATAAATTTGCCCCTCAGGACTGTTTTTCTGGGTCCTACAGGTTTCTTTGTGATGTGTATTCATTTTCATTCAATTGTAGGAACTTTTTAATTTCTTCTTTAATTTCCTCTGTTACCCAGGTGTTGCTTAGAAGAGTGCTGGTTAATTTCCATGTTTTTTTTTTTTTTGGTCCGGTCGTGGGGCCTGAATTCTGGGCCTGGGCACTGTCCCTCAGCTCTTCAGCTCAAGGCTAGCACTCTATCACTTGAGCCACAGTGCCACTTCTGGCTTTTTTTTTCTGCTTATGTGGTGCTGAGGAATCGAACCCAGGGCCTCATGCATGCAAGGCAAGCACTCTACCACTGAGCCACCTTCCCAGCCCCAATTTCCATGTATTTGAGTAATTTCTATGGTATGCTTTGTTATTGAGAACTAGCTTGATTCAACTATGGTCGGTAGACTACAAGGGAGTATGTCGATCCTCTTGTATTTGCTTAAATTCTTTGTATGAACTATGATATGATCTATTTCAGAAAAAGTTCCATGGGCTGCTGGGAAGAATGTGTATTGGGTTGTTGTTGGGTGGAGAACTCTGTAGATACCAATTAAGTCCACTTGAGATATGGCATTATTAATTCAGAGGCTTCTTTGCCAATCCTTGGGTTGGTAGACCTGTCCTTTGGTGAGAATGGAGTATTAAAGTCTCCTAGTATTATTGTATTTGGAACTATTTTTTCCTGTACGTCTGAGAGTATTTGCTTAACATATTTGGGTGCACCAATGTTTGGAGAGTATAAACTGATAATGGTGATATCCTCTTCTTGGATTGTTCTCCGAATTAATATGCAGTGTCCTTCTTTATCTTTTTGTATTGATTTCAATGAAAAGTTTATTTTGTCAGATATCAAGATGGCAACTCCTGCCTTCTTGCTGGGCATATTTGCATGGTAGATCTTCCTTTATCCCTTCACTCAGAGTTTGTTTTTATCTTTGGCTGTGAAATGGATCTCTTGAAGACAATAAATGGATGGATCTTGTTTTCTGATCCAACCTGCAGTTCTTCTGCTTTTGATTGGTGAATTGAGTCTATTAATATTTATGGTTTTTATAGAGAGGTGCATTGTGTTTCCTGTCATTTTCCTGCTTTCCTCAGTTTTTCTTCTTTCCTTTCCTCCTGTGCTTACTAAGTTAGTCTTCTAGTGATATCTGTCTGATGTGGATCCCTGATCTTGATTGTTTTCTTCAGATTGTGTTCCCCCTCTTAATAGTCTTTGTAGTGCTGGCTTATTGTTTATAAATTCATTTTGTTTTTCTTTACTATAAAAATTTTAGTTTCTCCGTTGAATGTGAATGCTAGCTTTGCTGGATATACCAGTCTGGGTTGGCAGTTATTGGTTTTCAGGGCTCGGATGGAACTTTCTCAGGCTTTCCTTGCATAAGTGTCTGTGTGGAGAAATCTGCAGTGATTCTGTTTTTTTGTTTTTTGTTTTGCCATTGTAGTATATCTCCTTCTTTGTTTTTGCTGCATGCAAGATCATTTCTTTATTGTTCAAATCTAGCATTTTTACTATGATGTGCCTAGAAGTGTTCCTCCTGGGATCCTGTTTGCTCAGTGTTCTGTATGCTTCTGTTATGTAGGTAAGATTTTCTCTTTTAAGATTAGGGAAATTTTCAGTGATAATCTTATTGAATAAGTTTTGCATCCCTCTGTTGTGATATTCCTTGCCTTCATCGACCCCAATTATACAAAGGTTAAATTTCTTGGCACTATCTGCTTGTTCTTGGACTTCCCTTTGGCATGTTTTGAGTGATTTTTCCATATCTGTGACTTATTTTTTCCAGTTGCTGCATTTTGTCTTCAGTACCCAATATTCTATTTTCCATTTTATTCACTCTATTAACTATGGCTTCCATTGTGCTTTTCATGGAGGAAATTGAACCATTTTTTATTCCTACATCAGTTCTCAAAGTATTAATTTCATCTTTTAAAGAGGTATGTACTGCATCTGTTTTTGAGTGCATCCCTTGTTTGAAATCCTGGATCTCTTTTGATAAATCATTTCTTTGTTCTTTAAGTTTCTGATCCATTCCTTGCTTTAATTCTTGAGTCATTGCCTCTCTCAGCTCTTGGATGTAGCATTTGTCTTATAGTTCTTTTTCGATTTCACTGGAGTTCTTCCCTGAGTGGCTGTGGGCCTTTGGGATGGTTTGCTGTCCTGGCTGTTGATGAATCTTGTAATTTTTCCTTGTGATTTTTGCATGAGGATTCAGGGATTATTGGAGTCCAATCCCAAACTCTGTTTTGGTCAATAGGTGGCTGCCTTCGCTTGCTTCTGTGTTGGTTCCTGGGTCAATTGTTGAAGCCTGCTCTCAACCCTAGGCTGGCTGAGATTTTGCTGGGTCTCTGTTCTTTTGGGGGAGGGGCCGACCTCCAGCTGCTAGTCTGACCAACATAAGGCTCACTCTTGTTAGCTTCTGGTGGGCAGACACACTTTGCCCTCTGCTGAGGCATGTACTCAGTTCCTGACTTCAATCAGAGACAGGTGGTTTAGATAGCTCGGGCTCTTGTCTCCTGGGTCCCATTCAATTGCCTGCTGGAGCCCACAGGCAGTTTCCTACTTCAGCCAAGGGCGGGCAGCCTGGACTGTGCTCACTCCCAGTGGTGCTCTTGGCAAACCCAGGTGGGCTGGATGTATTCTACCAGTTGCTTGAGCCCACTCTCAGTTCCTGACTTTAGCCAGGGACCGGCCGCATTTGAGCTCCCAGGGGCGCTCTTGGTCAAGCCCGGCCGGCTGGGTGTGCTCCACTGGTTGCTAGGGCGCTTGCACAATTCCCAGCTTCAGTGGGACCTGTAGCCCAGGTGGTACAGCGAGGGGCCCGGGTCAAGGTCTGGGGGTTACCTGCATCACTGATCTCGCGTGGGGGGCGGGACATGCTCCCTGGGGTACTCACATCCTGGAAGTGGTTGGAGGCTGTCCAGCGGTGCTGCAGCACATCGCTGTTTCTGTTCACTGTAGGCTGTTGGTCGCCACCACCTCTTGTGTTCTGTTGAGATGATTGTGGGCTGGGCCGGGTGGTGAGTTTCATGGTCTCTGCCTCTATTTACCCTGTCCACTACGGGACCGTAGGCATTTTCTGCACTGGAGTTCTACCGACCGCTGTGGCTCTGGGGTCCCCCGGTGGCTGTGGGCTGGGCTGCTTTTCGATCAAATTCACTGTCTTCACCCCTTCATCCCTTTTGTAAACAATTTCAATGGGCTTCATTATTCTATATTCATTCATGCATATGAAGTCTTTTGGTCACATTCATGCCTCTCTTCCTTCCTCCCCCATCCTGCTAGTTTCCCTCCCCCCTCCATTTTACACTTATGCCATTTTTTTTAACAGATCTACATTCTGCATATGCAAAAGGACATGGCAATATTTGTCTTTCTCAGTCTGGCTTATTATTTCACTTATTGTGATGATTTCCTGTTCCATTCATTTTTCTTACAAACAAAACTTTCTTCTTTGTAAGCCATTGGTATCAATATAAAATGATAATAGTCAGTTGATCATCTGGGAAACAAGTAGTAAAAAATTCTGAACCAGTTGTTAGATGATGACAGTAATTTCCATTTTCTCCAGCAATTAACTACCTGCTCCTCAAATCACTCACAAGAAAAAAATATGGGACTGGGTAGAACAGTGGTAGAACACTAGCCATGAGCAGAAAACACCTCAACACTGGTGTGCACGCACACACACGCGTGCGCGCGCACACACACACAGAAGTATCATGGATAAAATTTTCTTCTGCTGTTTTAAAGGAATTATTTCTCATTTTTGGTGCTTAAAAAGTAAGTGTTGTTAAAGTAGATGACTATAGTTGAAGGCTTGAAAATATCAGGGGCATGTCCTCAGCTCTTATTTATCAAATTGTACCAGTGCTTTCTATAAACACTTGTAATCTCTATTTTGCAGGTGACATAAACTTCAATGAAGTTCTATTATCAAAACAGAGCACAGCACTGTGTGTGACACTATGCCAGCCAACAGAATCCCTCCTGAACAGAACCTGTTGGATTACTCATAAATGTCAGAAAACAGGTCAACCGTTTAGAAAATTGGCTAGACAGCCCCCAGAGAAAGAGAGGATTTCTACACTTCCACATTTTGCATTGTTCCAAGAGAAGTTGAGTGACGTCTATGTCATGGTCCAGTGCACTGGCAGCACAGACTACGTGAGGGGAAGAATAATTTTCTGGCTTATAATAAGGCTAGCCTCTGTCTTGCAGGTACTCTGCAATATGTTACATTAATTAAATATTTTTACAACTGTCAGAAACAAAAACTTAAAGTGCTTTGAAAAGAGAACAGAATTTGAGGACCAAAGTATGTCAGACAGAGGAGGCTGGATGGATTGTAGATACAAGAGAAAGACTACTTTATTGTCATACTGTAAATACAGTTCATGGATGGTGCATTCTTTTTTTTTGGGTCAGGTCGTGGGGCCTGAACTCTGGGTCTGGGCGCTGTCAGCTCTTCAGCTCAAGGCTAGCGCTCTACAACTTAAGCCCCAGCGCCACTTCCGGCTTTTTTCTTATGTGGTGCTGAGGAATGGAACCCAGGGCCTCATGCATGCAAGGCAAGTGCTCTACCACTGAGCCACCTTCCCAGCCCCTATGGATGGTGCTTTGTTGAGGAGAGGAGGAGGTAAGACTTTGGAGAATCAAATGGTGGTCCCACTGGGGTAAATCTGCTTGTGTGGGAAAAAGAGCAAAAATTCAGAGAAACCAGTTAAAAGGCGATTGATGTAGATTCTTTTTATTTTTTTAAAAAATTGTTATTCTAAAGGTGATGTACAGAGTGGTTACAGGTACATACATCAGGTAAGGAGAGCATTTCATTTTAGATAATATCACCCCTTACCTGGCTCTCTCCCAGTTTTTCCCTCCCTTTGCCACCCATAAGTTGTCTAGTTCATTTTCAACATAGTGTCTAGTGAGTACCACTGCTGCATTTGTTCACACTTTGTTCCACTATTTCTATGCCACCCCCTTACCCTGTCAAAGACAGATAAATGAACACACAGAACAAAAAGAAAAGAAAATGAAAATAACAACAAAATAAAAAACCCTCATGTCCATTTCCTGGAATCCCTTCTGATAAATATTCTTTTATATGATCAGAAGCACATAGGCACTGTGCTTTTGCAAGGTAGATTCCCTAGGAGGATGTGATTGGGAAAAGGGAGAAGCTGAAGATATCCAACCATCTGCCAGGTGACCTGCAAGGAGTGTGACTAGAAAATGTGAGTCTAAAGCACAGTCCCTTCTCCTCCATGGGTGAACCATGGAGGTTCACCATGAGTGAACCTCCTTCCTTAAGATACAAGGTAGAGAGTCTAGAACAGAATGGAACACACAGATGAAGGGTGGATCAGTGTTATTTCTCTTGAGGGGAAAGCATCAGTTTAAAGCCCTCTGGATGCTAGCTAGGTAATACCATTTTCCTAGCTGTGCTATGGACAAACGTGGTAGTAGCTGAACAACAGTAAGTTAGTGGCAGGCAATCTCTCCAGCTTTTCTTGCCTTTTGGTTCTCTTTCTTCCTGATAGGTCTCCCCTGGGCATTTCTGGTCCAGCTACAGATGGATTTTCCTTATTGGTTATGAGGAAAGAAATTTCCCAGTGAGCTTTTGCTTTAAGCAGAATATATTACACATGCTGCTTTGCTTGGTGGTACCCCTCCCCCTTCCCACAATACAGACACAAGGTCCTGGGGTCACATGTCTGATATACAGTCAAGAGCAATCTCTGAAGATTATGGCAGGATTTTGGTGTAGACCACTATGCTCATCACCATGAGAGAGACATCCTTGCTTTCTTTTTGTCCTTCCTAAGTCATGCTCTGAGGACAGTACACACACACACACACACACACACACACACACACACACACAATTAAGAAGCAGAGTTCTTAGGTTCTTACGGCTCATCACCTTTCTGGTAATTTCTCACCCTTTCTGAAGTGAAATGATCTACTTCTCTATATTAGGAAGGTAAGTGTGGAAAAAAAATATGTGTGGCTACTCCAACATAGAAGGCATCAGAGACAACTGAAGATATTTTATTCTTTTTTTGTTACTTATGATCAGATATATTTATTTCTTTAAATTTTTTATTATTATATAGGATGTATGAAGAGGTTACAGTTACATATTTTGTTCTTTATCAAGTTATTAAGAATGTGGGCAGGAGACTCACAAGGAATGGACTGATAATGGAATTGACCATCATGAGATACCCTTTTCCTTCAAAGTCAGCTTAGCTAAACACACACACACACACACACACACACACACACACATATTCCTGCTCATAATCAATGCTTGAGTTCACATATCTGCTGGATCAGAAACTCTGAGGAGGCAGGATCTGCATTGTTTACTTTTCCTCCCTAGCTTGTATCACCAAGCCTGGTGCACAAGGTCTTAGTACATGTCTATAGACTGAATGAATCGTTGAACAGCAATACTGAACACTGGATAGTTTTCTAATTAATTCTGACATTCTGCAGATCACTAAAACAAACCTGTGATAATACATGTGTTAATAGGAGAAAAGGAGCCAGGCCCTAGTAGATCAAGTCTGTAATCCTAGCTAATCAGGAGGTTGAGACCAAAAAGGTCATGGTTCAAAGCCCGCCTAGGAAGAAAAGTCTTTGAGACTCTATTTCTAAAATAACCAGAAGAAAGCCAAATTAGTGGCCTGGATCAAATGATAGAATGCCAGCTGAACAAGCACAAAGCTCTGCATTAAAAACCGTAGAACCAGAATAAAGGGGGAGGAGTCTAAGAACTGAAGAATGGTTAGATTAATTTTGTAATTTTTTGATAGTGTGAGGATGAAACCTAGAGCCTGGAGTCTGCCAGGCAAGCTCTCTGCCACTGAGCTATACCCACAGCCTGGCTAGTTTGTTTCTGCCCCCCCACCACCTTGCTCACCAAATGGTCTGAAAATAATTAGAAACTTAAATTATAGCTTTCTTTCTTCCTGCTTCCCATGAAGGACCAAGTGCCCTTCTCTACTAAGAAAGTAATATTTTAAAAATAATGCGTTTGAAGCTTTGTTTGATGAGAATAACTTCTTAGAGCTGTCAAACAATCGAACTGAATGCAACAATCAGCTCAGTAAATTAAAAAAAAATCCAAGTCCCCAAAATAAAAATCACCTAGTGGGGAGTGAGTCAGAGAGGGAAGTGAAGCTATTAGAAAAGTAGTTTCAAGATATGTGTGTACAGTTTATAAGCACTCAGAGTTTCTACAAGATGGCAGGTGAACAGCTGCATGGTGACATTGTGTTCTTATTATCAGACACATAAGACCTTAGACTTGTGTAGAGAGAGAGACTCATCTTACAGAAACGAGGCAGAGTAAGTACAGCGAACTGACCACAGCTGTCTATAAAATAGTCCTTTCTTATTTCGTTTTTTTATTTGTATAAGACCAGGACTCGAACTTGGTATTTGATGCTTTTGCCCACTGACTGGTATTTGACCACCTGAGCCACAACTCCAACTCCCAAACAGTCTTTTCTTATATCAGCAATAACAATAACCATAACAATAATCAGTAATGAAATAATACTTTACTATGAAGAGAAACTGCAGCCAGGCATGGTAGCACATATGTTAAATTCCAGCATTTAGGATGCTAAAGCAGAAATATTTCTTTCTTTTTTGGGGGGGGGTCTGGTCCTGAGGCCTGAACTTTGGGCCTGGGCACTGTCCCTCAGCTCTTCAGCTCAAGGCTAGCACTCTACCACTTGAGCCACAGCGCCACTTCTGGATTTTTTTCTTTTTGCTTATGTGGTGCTGAGGAATAGAACCCAGGGCCTCATGCCTGCAAGGCAAGCGCTCTACCACTGAGCCACCTTCCCAACCCAGCAGAAATATTTCAAGGTCTATCTTCCTTCATTTCTTTTCCTTCCTTCCTTCTTTTCTTCCTTCCTTCCTTCTTTTCTTCCTTCCTTCCTTCCTTCCCTCCCTCCTTCCTTCCTTCCTCTCCTTTTTTCTCTCTTTCTTCTTTGTCTCTCTCTCTTTATTCTTTCTTTCACTGAGCTTGAACTGAGGGTTTGGAACTTGCTAGGTAGGTGCTCTACCAACTGAGCCAGTCTACCAGCCTTTATTGTGTTGTTATAATGAATACAAAGCATACCTAAAACTAAAAGTGTGTTTGAAGAAGAGTTAAAAACTTTCTATATGATGACATAAGTAAAATTTCCACCCTCCAAAATCACCTCTTACTGAAGTACCCAGGAACCTTTAACCTGGATCAGATTTGGTCTTTCCTTTTTCCAATAAATGTCCTCAGTGGCAAGGAAAGCCTCCCACATTAGCTTCTGGTTCTTATTTTATTCATGGCTCTAAAATTATGCACAGTGCTATTTTTTTCGTAATAGCGACAAGCCAGGATGACATGGCAGAATGTTTTCCTTAAAGCAATACTGAGGCACATCTGTTCAAGGCACTCAGTTATCATTTAGCAGGAAGGAGATACTAAAAGTCATTGTATGTATAGGACTACACGATTCCCTTTACCACTAAAAGTATTATATTTCTTTTCTTTTTAGTCTCTCTCATGGCAGCTGATAAGGTGATCTTTTTTTGGTATAGGGACTGGGACTTGAACTCAAGGCCTTGTGTTTTTGCTTGGCTTTTTGCTCAAGGCAGAAGCTCTACCACTGATTTTCTCGTGGTTAATTGAAGATAAGAGACTCATGGGCCTTCCTGCCCAGGCTGGCCTTGAACTGCAAATCCTCAGATCTCAGCTTCTTGAGTAGCCATAATTGTGAGCATGAGCCACCAGTGCCTGGTTACAGTGATCATTTTATGAAGCTTATGAAAATTAAGAATAATAACCAGAAAAACGGTCATGTGTCATATGGGTCTTCCATTTACTGAGGATTAGAGAAATAAAAAGAGGACAGGAAAGAGTGAAATATATTTCAAGTTTATGTTTTCACTCAAGTCAGTCGCTTTACCACTTGAGCCGTACCTCTATTTCCTAAGTTATTTTAAAATAATAATCTGACACTAGTTCACCAGCTTGCCATCATTTTAGACAAAACTTAGTTTGAAACTTGGGAAAAATTTTGCCATCCATCTGTCTCTGAGCAAGGAGATCTAGAGACTGAACTAGCGATTCACAAGTATATTTGATGGTATATTGTTTCACGTCAGAGAAAAAAATCATGCTTATAGTAAAAATGAAAGCAAGCAAAACTCAAATTAGCATGGTTTGTGGGAAATGACTTGGAAAGTCCTCCTTTAAAAAGACCACAAAGTAAATGTAGGTAGCCTATTATTAGCATTTATTAAATGCAATTTATTTGTTTATTTGTGTTCACCATTGCTGCAAAACAGATTACCCCAAAGCTTCGTGACTGTAAACAACATGCATTTGTGATCTCTGTGTCTGTGCACTGGGGATCTTAGAGTGGCTTGGCTGGGAGCCTCTGGCTCAGCGTTTCTCACGAGCTGCCACCGCACTGTGGACTGGAGTTACAAACTCACGTACCTGAACAGTGCGAAGATGCTGGCATGCTTCAGAAGAATCATCGCCAGGTCTGATCATGTGGGCTTTCCACAAGACTTCCAGGAGACGTGGAAGCTGGCTTATCCAAGACTGAGTAACACACAAAGAGTACCAGGCAGCAGCCAAAGAAGGGACTCCTACCCCATGGTCTCCATTCATTAGGGAGGCCTCAGGGAGCCCAAGTTCAAAGGGAGGGCCAACACACGATATCAGGAAGAGGAATTGTTGGAACTATCTTTTTTGTTTGTTTGTTTGTTTTGGTGCTGATACAAAGGCTTGATCTCAGGATCTAGGTGCCGTCCCTTTGCTTTTCTGCTTTATAAGGATGGTGCTCTACTACTTGAGCCACAGGTCCACTTCCACTTTTTACTGGCTAATTAGAAATAAGAAAAAAAAGAAATTAAAAATAAAAATGAGAAATAGTCTCATGGATTTTCCTATGGAGGCTGGCTTTGAACTGCAGCACTCAGATCTCAGCCTCCTGAGCAACTAGGATTCCTGGCATGAGTTACTAGCACTCAGCTTGCATCGACTAACTTGAAATCTGCCTATTGTACTTTGTTCATTGTAAATGTTAAGATTTTTCCAACAGAACCAACGTTCTCGTGGTTACATTTCAAAATGTTCCAGAGGATGTGGAGTAAGCAATTTCCTCATGGCTGTGTCCCAGTTTTCTCCTTGTGCAAGTTGCCACCATTTTCCTTTGTGTCCCTTCAGAGACATTCTGTCAAGCATGGTGTTGGAAGAGTAGGAGTCTACATAGAATGCAAGCAGAAAACCACTTTAATTCCCCCTCCCCCTGTGCCAGTTCCAACCTGCTGGGCAGAGATAAATCTCCTCAACCCCGTAGATAAAATCTGAGGTGAGGACCAATGCTTTTTATCTCTCTGTCAGATGATGAGCCCGCTGGTCACGTTTAGTCATTTTATAGTTTCATTTTATAGCTTATATAGTTTCATTTTAGAAATGAGATCCCTGGTCTTGGGTAACACATACTCAAAACTCGAGAACTTTAAAGTGAAGGCTTCTCCTGTTCCCAACCGGACCCACTTAGGCTGGAAGCCACCTGCCCCCAGCAGGTGGAGGCCTCCTGGTCTTCTCTCCATTTTCCCCTTGATCTTCTACCTCCTCTGTATCTTAAACTTTTCTTCTCCATCATGGCTGGAGGAGATAAATCGAGGAAAGGGATGAAGAAATGTCTGCTTCTTCAGAGATTTCCTCACAGGAACCTTTGCCTGTAGCTTCCTCTTCCAAGGGCAACTTTCCAGCCCCTGATGATTAGGTCACTTCTGCCCTCACAGGAAGTGAGGCAAGTTCCCCAAGACAGATCCAGAAAGGCCAGCTTTCCCTCCCTCCTGCCCTCCATCTGTCCTGGGAAACTCTGACATCCCTTGATAACATCTTAGACTCTGGAAAACGAGTGATGACTGTTCTTGTTCCTTGAGGACCTGCTTTAACTTCTCAGATTGTCTATCTCAATTCTTTTAGGAATCATTATATCCTGGGGAGAAGGAGTGCTCAATGGATCATTCCAGGAATTAAAATCCACAAGACAAGATGGTTCTACTGGTTGAGCAAATGCCTGTGTCCTATGGCTAGGAAGGGAGGGCGTTTTCTTGAGCAGGGCACTTTCCACGAGCTGAGACACCTTTGAAGATAAAACAATCACAGGAATTAAGTCTACAGATTCTTTCAATAGTCCTCCTTGAGCACAGGCAGCCAGGCTAAGGTAATTTCAAATGTGGAGAATCTATATTCAGGTGGGGTCACGACTCGGTAAGAGGAGAGCAAGAGTCTGGCTAGGTGATTTGGGCAAAGGCCCCGTCCCTAGAGGTTCTACATCCCTTACCATGGTCCTGTGTGCAGACCCTAGACATCACATGACCATGGCCTCAAGCAGCTGAGCTTGAGGGCCCTTGGGTATCACATCATGATCTTCTGTCCCTAAAAGACTTACACTTGAAATGTGTACTGATTAGACTCCAGAGGTGAGTTATGGGGCACCCAATCAGAATGGCTGTAGGACACTTGGAAAGCTCTGTGTAGGCTCTGATTGGATCTGGGGATTGATAGGGCCCCAGGCGGTCCAATGATCTTAAGAGTCTCATATCTTTCCTCCAGAGACACCTTATTAATCCCTGCACAACACGCCTTCCCTTAGACTCCTGTCTAAGGGGAGCTCAGCTTATCTTTTTTCCCTCTATAAATCTTTTCCATTTTACATCTCTCTCTTTGTCTGTGGATTCATTCTGTGAGCACACAGAGATGAAGGATCTAGGAGTTACCATATCACTCGGATACAGTAAGCTCTGCTCTTCCCACAACTGCGGATCAAATCCAGGCCTTGTACACATCACACAAGAGCTGTACCCCTTGAGCCATGTACTGAGCTCGTTTGTTTTTTATTTTGGTTTTGAGATGGCATCTCCCCACCTTTACCAGGCGGGGAGATGCCGTTTCGTTAAGTGATAACTATTCTCTTGCCTCTGCCTCCAGAATAGTTGGGATTAGAGACATGTGCCACTACGCTTGGCATTGTGGGCTTCTATTAGAGTAAAAGTGTTTACAATGGTGGGACTGGCTTTCCAATTTCCCTACCTGGTTCTGCTGTAGTTCATCTGCCCTTGTGGTGATTTTACCCTAGGTTCATTCTGCCCACCCCATGCCCTGAGTGTGTCTGTAGGCATCTTTCTTCTTGCCCATTCTTGCTATAAGCAGGTCTTGCCACCCATCTCCAGCTTGGAGATTGGAGACCTTGCTAGCTTATCCAGCCATGAACCTCTGCCTGTTCCAGCGATGAATTCCTGCTTGTTCACCATCTGGAACTTCCACGTCTGATATTTCAGTTCCCAAGTAACCTGTGCCTGTCCTGTTTGATTGATGACTGCCATCAGCATACCTCCCCTCCTCCCCTCCCCCAGCATCTCTGGGGACTCTGCCCATCATCCTGGCAGATGGTACCTGGACTGTAATTGCTCAGTTGGGCTTCCTGAAGGTGAGTACTATCAGAGGAGAGCCTCCAAATGAGCCATAAATTGAGGTCAAAGAATACTCAATTTGAGAAAAAACAAAACAAAACCAACACCCATGAACTGTCCTTGTAATTATGCCATTAGATGTAGCACCCTCATTAAAGACAAATAAATCACTTAAAAATGAACATGGTTGTATTGCTATCAATTTCTTAATATTGACAATTGTGTCACATTTCATAAGATGGGTGAATTCTCTGTACTATATTTGTAACTTTACTGTCTCTAAAATGATTCAAAGATTTAAAAATATAATAAAAGAATACCAATGGAAGCAATAAAGTGTTTACCTTAGAAAGAACTGTTTGTGTGTGCTCACACACCATTACTGGGGCTTGAACTTAGGGCCTAAGCACTATCCTTGAGCTTTTTTGCTCAAGGTTAACACTCTACAAACTTGAGCCAAACCACCACTTCTGGCTTTTTGGTGGTTAATTGGAGATAAAAATCTCACTGACTTTCCTGCCCAGGCTAGGTTTGAACTGCAGTCCTCAGCTTTCAGCCTCCTGAGTAACTAGAATTATACACATGAGCCACTGGGGCCCAGCTAGAAAGAAGTTTTTATCCTAAAGTCCTTTTAGAAAGATAAGAATAGGAGGTTCTGAAATCTTAGTCCTGTCATACACATTTATGGTGTAATTGGTTCCATCTTGCATAAACTATGGGACAAATTAGTTGCTGCTTTCTGGTTTTACTTTTATGAAGGTCATTCCTTTAAAAAATAATTATTGAAGCCGGGCAGCGGTGGTTCACGCCTGTAATCCTAGCTACTCAGGAGGCTGAGATCTGAGAATCATGGTTCAAAGCCAGCCCGGGCAGGAAAGACCTTGAGATTCCTATCTCCAATAAACCACTAGAAAACCGGAAGTAGCGCTGTAGCTCAAGTGGTAGAGCACTAGCCTTGAGCTGAAGAGCTGAGGGACAGCGCCCAGGCCCAGAGTTCAAGCCCCATGACCGACAAAGAATAAAAAATAAATAAATAAATAATTATTGAGCTGGGCACCGGTGGCTCACACCTGTAATCCTAGTTACACAGGAGGCTGAGATCTGAGGATCACGATTCAAAACCAGCCTGGGCAGGAAAAATCCATGAGATTTTTATCTCCAATAAACCACCAGAAAACCAGAAGTGGTGCTGTGGCTCAAGTGGTAGAGTGCTCACCTTGAGCCAAAGAGCTCAAGAACAGCACTCAAGGCCCAGCCCCACAACTGACAAAAAAAAAAAAGGAAAAAAATATTGATCCTTCTTTTGGGCTGGTCCTGGGGCTTGAACTCAAGGCCTGAGCCCTGTCCCTGAGCTTTTATGTTCAAGGCTAGCACTCTATCACTGGAACCACAGCTCTATTTCTGGCTTTTTGGTGATTATTTTTTTTTTGATGATTAATTTTTTTGGTGATTAATTAGCAAGAAAAGGCTCATGGACTTCTTCCCAGGATGGTTTTGAACTTGATCTTCAGATTGCAGTCTTCTGAGTACCTAGGATAACAGGTATGAGCCACTAGCACTGGGAAATAATTAACCTATGATGGGACTTGCATTTGGGGGGGATACATCAGTCCACTAAAGGGATAGAGGGCCCTATCTCCTGGTGCTTATGGTCTAATGGAGGTTGGGAGAAAACAACAATAAATAATGAACACTAAATACACAGCTGACACAGATGGTTGAAGGCAATAGTGTTATGTGGGAAAAGGAAGAGACACCAAGAATATGTATGAGGAATGGACAAGCTTCAGTGAAAAATATTTAAGTAAAGTTGGAGGTAAGGAAGCCAAGAACGGATTCACTGGGGGCAAGGTGGGGGGGGGGTGAGTATTCCAGAAAGAAAGAAGAGCCAGTGTGGAAAGACTGGGCCCAGAGCATGTCTGAAGCATTTGAGCAGCCAGGCTGAGTAAGTGACGGCAGAGATATTGAAGCAGACAAAGGAGAAGGTGAGGTCAGAAGGCCAGAACAATGGTGGGTAGTGAAGAACACGGATGGTAGAGGACTTTAGCTCTGAAGAAAATGGAAGCCAGGTACCAGTGGCTCACCTCTGTAATCCTAACTACTCAGGAGGCTGAGACTGAAAAGCCCAGGTCAAAGCCTATCTGGGCAGGCAAATCTGAGAGATGCTTATCTCCAATTACCTAGCAAAAAGTTGGGAGTGGCCAGGTACGGTGGCTCTCGCCTGTAATCCTAGCTACTCAGGAGGCTGAGATCTGAGGACTGCAGTTCAAAGCCAGCCCAAGCAGGAAAGCCTGTGATATTCTTATCTCCAATTGACCACCACGAAACTCGAAGTGGTGTTGTGGCTCTCAAGTGGTAGAGCACTGGCTTTGAGCTGAAGAGCTCAGGGACAATACCCTACCCCAGAGTTCAAGCCCCATGACCGACAAAACGTGGTTCAGGTGATAGCATGCCAGCTCTGGGTGAGAAAAAAAGCTAAGTTAGTGTGTGAAGTCCTAAGTTCAAGGCCCCAAACCAGCAAAAATAAATGAATAAATAAATGTTTTTAAGCAGGAAATGGGGAGCTGTTGCAGAGTTTTGAGAGCAGAGTGACTTGATCTGCCTTATGTGGAAAAAGGAGCACTTATTATTATTTTTTTCCCTGTTTTTGTGAATACGCTATGGTGGGCAAGAACAGAGGCGAGGAGAGCATCAGGAGGTGCACCCAGGACTCCAAGACAGCTGATGGTGGCTTTCTCCAGGGGACAGCAGCGGGGTGGGAGGAAGGGAGGGACTGGGGGCAGCTGGCTCCAGCGCACAAGAGACAATGATCACATTTTGGGAAGTTGGCAAGCCAATTGTGAAACATGCCGTCATGAAAACGTAAATATACTCACAATTAAACTAATTCTATTGGCAATGAAAGTAATACTAAAATGTACATCACTTTTTAGTCCTTTGTACCCAACTTAACATTATTATTATTATTTATGATTATCCATGCCCTTCAGGTTATTTGCATCTGAGACATGATATACCTAATGGGAGAGTAACTTGTGCTCTTCCCATGCCTTTATCAGTAGCATTAGGGGGTTATCAGTTAGAAGTATTCGATGTCATAGACACTGGCAAATGCTATTCATTAGGGTTCTTGTTTTTACCTCACTCCCTCAGCCCCTGCTAGTACTAGAATTTGAACTCAGGGCATCACACTTGCTCAGCTTGTTTGCTCAGCTGGCTTTCTACCACTTGAACCATGCCTCCAGTCTAGCATTTTCATAGTTATTTTGGAGATGGAGTCTCACAAACTTCACTGCCTGGCCTGGCTTTGACTCTCAGTCCTCCAATTCTCAGCCTCCTGAGCAGCTCCATGTACAGGCGTGACCACTGGCCCTGGGCTATTGTCAGAGTGACCTAATTTGTGAATATTTACCAGCACACCTGTGGTTATTGCCCAACCAAGGACCATGGACTCTCCTACCACCCAGAAGCCCTTGTTTCTTCTATTGTATCCCTAGTTTACAGTCACACTAGGAGACAAGCTAACAAAGATGCTTCAAAAGTATCATTTCTGTGATAGCAGCATAAAAGTAACATACTTTTCTTAAGTGTCACACTATGAAGTCACGTGACATCACCATACCTGAGACTGAATCTTGAGTGCTGGGCCTAGCTTCAGGCCCAGAGTGCCTCGAAGATGCTCTTCTGTGAGTAATGGTAAAGTTTCTCCATCGATTGCATGATCTTTAAACACCTGATGATATACAAAAGGTGTGTGTTAGATTTGCCCCAAATGTACTTTTTTCTTTTTCTCCCTCCTCCCCTGACTAGTACTGGGGCTTGAACTCAGGGCCTGAGCGCTGTCCCTTAGCTTTTTTCAGGTTTTCCTACTTGAGCCACAGCGTCACTTCTGACTTTTTGGTGGTTAATTGTAGATAAAGAGTCTCTGGGGATTTTCTGTCCAGGCTGGCTTTGAACCATGATCCTCAGATCTCGGCCTCCTGAGTAGTTAGGATTATAGGCATGAGTCAGTCACTGGTTGCCCGGCTATATTTTTTTAAGTTCTTATTCTTTATATGGCTATGTCAGTGCTGTAGGAAACATTAGGACTGCTAGAGGATGACGTAGACATTTAGGAAACTTGCTGGTTTTAGTTGCTCACTATTCTGTGCCCCAGTGGCTCATTTTTCATAACCTTTGGAGTGGACTATAAGTCTCTGTTTATAGGACTCAATTGTAACCTGGCCCAGTTATTATTTGAGATCTTATTGACTCCTTAAGTTCCCCTAAGGCACTATGGTATATGGTGTATGATAGACAGTAAACATTACTAGATAAATCAACAAATGGAGAAGTACTCTTGAATAAAAGGACATGGCTAAAAGGTGCCATGAATGCCATCTCTCATATGGACAGATGCAGCATCGTTACTGACATCGATGTGGCATGAAAAGAAGAGGGGCTGCTGGGAGCCTAAGGCTCCAGTGTACTGTCCTCCGAGCTACGTGGGAGGCAGAGATTGGGAGGGTCGAGGTGCCAGACTCCGTAGTGAATTCCACGGTGCCCTGCTTTCTTCCCACGGCGGGGGAGGTGCAGGTGCACAGATCTAGGAGAGATGGTAGGACCACAGGGTTGTGCTGTCCAAATTTCACCTGCCCCGCAAGCTTTCCATGTTCACTCGGGGCTTGCTTTCTTTCTATCTTAAGTCTTCCTCGCCCTCCTCAAACTTTGGATCCCAGAGCATTCTGCCTTATTTTCAAGATCAGACAGTTTCCTAATTTACAAAGAAAAGACAAAGGATGAAACCAGTAGACGAGAATTCTTTCAAAGTTTGAACTATAAACCTAAAAACGGACATATTCTCCTACTGTCCTGACTAATGGAAGCAGAGTCGCATCTGTCTGTCATCTAGTATCTTTCTCTTTGTCTAGCAATCAGTTTATTTGTGGTAGTCACTGGGGTTCTGAGCTCTGGGCTTTCCACATGCTAGATGAGTGCTTTACCACTTGAGCCACGCCCCCAGACTTTTTTGGCACAGGATTTTTTTTTCAGGTAAGATCTTGCATTTTCCCCCATGATGGGCCTTGGATTGTAATCCTCCTACCTACTCTACAGAGTAATTGGAATGGCAGATGTGTACCTCCATGCTCAACTTATTGGTTGAGATGAGGTTTTACTAACTTTCCCAGAGATGCCTAGAACTGGGATTATAGGTATGCCATGCTTGGCTTCCCTCTACTATGTTTTGTTGTTGTTGTTGTTGTTGTTATTGTTGCCAGTCCTGGCTCTTGAACTCAGGGTCTTGAGCTCCTTCAGCTTGCTTTCCCATAGCGGACACTTCACTACTTGAAGTGTGGACTTTTCTGCCCAGGCTGGCTTGGAACTGTGATCCTCTGGATCTCATCCTCTTGAATAGCTAGGATTACAGTCATAAGCCACCACTGCTCAGCCTTTTTTTCCCCCCCTTAATTTTCCTTTTGCCCTTATATCTTCTCTTCATATTTTCCCCCATTTTTAATTAACTTATTTCAGTTGTACCACTGGGGTTTATTGTGATATTTCCATATATACATGCTGTATCCTAATCTAATTCACCCACTCCACCACACTCCCAGCCTTTCTTCCACTTTTTTTTTGTCAGTCATGGGGCCTGAACTCTGGGCCTTGGAGCTGTCCCTCAGCTCTTCAGCTCAAGGCTAGCGCTCTACCACTTGAGCCACAGCACCACTTCCTTTCTTCCACTTCTTAATACAATTTCAACAGGTTCCACTGTTATATTTTCATGTCCGTCTCCTGTTTAAAGCAGGATGGGGAAGACTTATTGGTGTTTTTGCTTACCTCACTTGGCTGACTGGTCCATACTTTATTGGTTATGTAAGTGATGAGTTTAACATGTATTGAGCATTAGCATGAGGCACTCTTCAATGCTTAAAAAAATTGTTTGAAAGTGTGTTATTGCAAGGCCCAAGTGGCTCAAGTATGTAACCTTAGCTATTCAGGAAGCTGAGATCTGAAGATCGAGGTTCAAAGCCAATCTGCGGAGGAAAGGTCATGAAACTCTTATCTCCAATTAATCAGTAAAAAGCAAGAACTGTGGCTCAAATGGTAGAGCACCAGCCTTGAGTGAAAAAGCTAAAAACAATGCCCAGGCCCTGAAGTCCAAGCCCTAGAATCAGCACAAAAAAAAAAAAGGGAAAAGGAAAAGAAAAAAGAAAGTAAGCAAAACACATGAATATGTACTATTGATACAAGCTTCAAAAACTTACAAGCCAGGGGCTGGGAAGGTGGCTCAGTGGTAGAATGCTTGCCTTGCATGCATGAGGCCCTGGGTTCGATTCTTCAGCACCACATAAGCAGAAAAAGCTGGAAGTGGCGCTGTGGCTCAAGTGGTAGAGGGCTAGCCTTGAGCTGAAGAGCTGAGGGA
>NW_012267246.1:10083389-10093850 GCF_000151885.1 Dipodomys ordii | reverse complement strand
GCTGTGGCTCAAGTGGTAGAGGGCTAGCCTTGAGCTGAAGAGCTGAGGGACAGCACCCAGGCCCAGAGTTCAGGCCCACAACCGACAAAAAAAAAAAAACAAAACTTACAAGCCATGCTGGCGTCGGTGGCTCACACCTATAATCCTAGCTACTCAGGAGGCTGAGATCTGAGGATCACGGTTCAAAGCCAGCCCAGGCAGGAAAGTCATGAGATTCTTATCTCCCAAATAAACCACCAGAAAACTGGAAATGGTGCTGTGGCTCAAGTGGTAGAGCGCTAGCCTTGAGCTGAAGAGCTGAGGGACAGCACCTAGACCTAGAATTCAAGCCCCACACTCAATAAAAGAAAAAGAAAAAAAGAAACCACAACAATTTACAAGCCATGATATTTTTTATTACATAAATGAGGATAATTTTTAATCCAATCCATCTGCCTTGACAGTTCATCTAAACTTTTTAAAAGTATCAAAAAAAAACCAGATGGAATTATGTATGTGTTCATTTTCATACACAGTACAAATGTAGAATTTAAAAATAGCACAGGGGCTGGCTCACTGGTAGATCACTTGCTTACTACATACAAGGCCCTGGGTTCTATCACCAGGACCACAAAAGTAAAATAAATGCATTAAAATAACAAAAGCAGTATGTTTCCTATTTTTCAGACCTAGAGACTTACTTGTCCCTTTGAGTAATAAGAGTATCTTTTTCTTTCCCTTCCTCCCTCCCTCCTTTCTTCCCTTCCTTCATTCCTTCCTTTTTTTTTTTTTTTGTCGATTGTGAGGCTTACACTCTGGGCCTGGGCACTGTCCCTCAGCTCTTCAGCTCAAGGCCAGCACTCTACCACTTGAGCCACAGCACCATTTCCGGTTCTCTGGTGGGTAATTGGAGATAAGAGTCTCATGGACTTTCCTGCCGAGGCTGGCTTTAAACTGTGATCCTCAGATCTCAGTCTCCTGAATAGCTGTGAGCCACTGGCACCCAGCTGAAGTATATATTTCATTTACGATAGATATTCTCAAAGTTCTGGTGCAGAATCTGTACTTCAAAAAACTTGGCTACATGCATGAAAAAGAATGTAGCAGGCTTTCCCATTCTTTGTGCATGCTGACCCTCCTCCTAATTGGAGGAATGCTTACTTCTCAGGAATCTTGATTAGACAGAAACTAAGGCCATACACTGACTTTTCCAGCTGGGACTGCCCCTAACACTGGCCACATTACTCACATCCACCAATCAGAGGCCCTTCTCTGGTTAGAGGGATACAATGACCTAAAAGAGGGGAAATTAGCAAGGCCTCCTCTCTCAGGTCAATGTGCCAGTTTGACAAAACTCATTATGCAGGGTACATGTTCCGAGATGTTCTGATTTCATGAGAAAACTTAACTATTAAGTCACCTGGGCATAGTCTGAACAACCCGGCAGGTTTCTAATGAAGTTGTGTACATCATCCACCGTCCACATCTGAATATCTTCTTCCAAAGACATATTTTCTCCAGTTGTAATTTGTGCATGTGCTCCTTTAAAATGAGAGGCAATCACACTATTGTATAAAATTTCACAGAAAAGGAGGAAGCTTAGAATACAGGTTTTCATTGTGTGAATCTTTACAGAGTGACCTGTTATTTATTTTTTGTGTGCAAGTACTCTGGCTTGAATTCAGAGCCTAGGTGCTGTCCCTTAGCTTTTTTTGCTAAACACTGGAGCTCTACCACTTGATGTACAGCCCAACTTCTAACTCTGTGCTGGTTAATGAGAGATGCAAGTCTCACTGACTTCCCTGCCCAGGTATGAGCATTGATCTTCAGATATCAACCTCCCAAGTGGCTAGGGTTACAGGGCTCCAGCAAAAAAACAAAAATGAAAACAAAAACAAGCAAAAAACACTACGTAAGAACACAAGGCCCTCAGTTCAAATCCCAGTACCAGCACAAGAGAAACAAATTAAATGTTTTTCTAGAGAACTTTAATGCTACTTTTAGTGGTAGCATGCTAACAGTTTTCAATGAGACAGAATCACAGCAGCCATGCCTCTAAACACGAAGATTCTTGTTTAATTGCCTAGTTTTCTACTTTTAGGCATAAGGAAGATATCTATATACTTTTGAGCAAAAAGCCTCTTAGTTTTTTGTTGGTGGTGGTTTTGCTAGTCCTAGAGCTTGAACTTAGGGCCTGGGCACTGTCCCTGAGCTTCTTTTGCTCAAGGGTAGCACTCTACCACTTGAGCCACAGCTCTACTTCTGGCCTTTTCTGTTTATGTGGTACTGAGGAATTGAACCTAGGGCTTCATGCATGTTAGGCAAGCACTCTATTACTAAGCCATATTCCCAGCCCACCCCTTAGTTTTTTGTTAAAGAAATTAAGATTTTTAAGATTTTTCATAAAAGTTCTAGTAGCCAGGTGCCGGTGGTTCACAGCTATAATCCTAGCTACTCAGGAGGTTGAGATCTGAGGATTGTGGTTCAAAGCCAGCCTGGGCAGGAAAGTCTGTGAGACTCTTATCTCTAGTTAGCCACCAGAAAACCGGAAGTGGTGCTATGGCTCAAGTGGTAGAGCACTGGCCTTGAGCTAATGAGGGACAGTGCCCAGGCCCAGAGTTCAAGCCCCTACAACCAACAACAACAACAACAAAAAGTTCTAGTAGCTCCCCTGTATTACCATATACCCACCTCAGACCTTTTTGAGAGATCTCTACTCACAGTAACAATATTTAAATAGCAACTAGTGTCACTAGTATGGCTTCTTACAAGTGATCTAAGGAAGTGACTTCAAGAACAGGTTATTTTAAGCAGGATTAAGAAAATGAGGGGTGGAGAAAAAGAGGGATAGTGGTTACAGTTTCTTGTGTGAGGAGGTGAGAATTTGATGACCTGTCATTAGGAAAGTTGGCCTTTGACCCCTGGACACTCACCTGGTAGAGACAGGTGAGAAACTGGAGCACAAATTCCACCCTTCTCAGCATAGGCTTCCAACGCCTGCTCAGAAGGCTTGCTTTCCCCCACATCGCTGGCCTGTGTGTGTAGAAGTACGGCAGGGGCTGCCCAGGGTTTTCTGTGGCTCGACTGGCCGTCTCCACAGCGGCAGTCCGCAGCTGTGGTTGGCTTCCCATCGGTTTCACCTGACTTCTGATTAGGGCATATTTCAATTTCTGGATCTTTTCCATACTCCTCTTGTTCAAAGGGAATCGTATGTGTCTGGATTGGGATATTTCCTTCTGCTTGGCTTTTGGAGTTTTCCATATGGCTGTCTGGAGGTTTCGGATTCCCTGTACCTCTTCTGAGTTGACACTTCTGCTCCCAGCTCTCTATAAAGGGATGTCTGCTTGCCACCAGCGTGGGGTTTCTCACTGCACTTCTGTGAAAATGCAGGTCCCTGGCAGGCAGCATGGGCCTACCATGGTAGGAGGCTGGGCCGCTGGGCCCATAGAGATAGGGCGCCCCAAGGCCCACTGGTTTTTTGGGATTCACATTTCCCATTCTCCTTTGCTGATAGATAGCATACATTTCCATTTCATCCCTAAAAACAAAGCAATATGTTTTTTTACCATCTCCCCATGGAAATCCCACAGCAATAAACAGAGTTCCCTCATATACCTGAGGCACATTTTTTTTTTTTTTGATCAGTTCAGGGGCTTGAACTCTGGGCCTGGGCGCTGTCCTTCAATTCTTCAGGTCATGGCTAGTGCTCTACCACTTGAGCCACAGTGCCACTTCCAGCTTTTTCTGTTTCTATGGAGGAATTGAAACCAGGGCCTCATGCATGCAAGGCAAGTGCTCTACCACTGAGCCACCTTCCCAGCCTAACTGGGGCAGATTTAGCAGGGGTGTGGGCAACAAGGCACAGGGTAGCTTCTTGCCAGATATGAATTCTCCAAAAAAAAAAAAACTAAGGCACCAGGAAGAGATTCTGTTTTACCCTACAATATCCTCTTAGTGGGCCCCAAGAGGCAATTAACCAATAACAGTCTAAATGGTAATAAATTAATCCAAGTGTCAAGGGAAAGCAGGAAAGGGAGACTTACTGGTTTTTGCTTATTGGTCTTCACTATGACTCCTTAGGGTACAGTGAAAATGACCTTCTCTCTCCATGAAGCCATACCCTAGTCACTACTGCTATGCTTTCCTTTCTCTTCATGGCCATAGGGGAAGGCCACTGTTGAGCTGATGTGATGTCTGAGATCGGCTGATATGGTCTGAAGTGGCGTTGGCAAACATGGATCCTATCTTTGGGCAGAACTAAGGTTATATATGTAGGCTAAGACCATGCTTAGCTGCACTATGTGGCTTTGTAATCTTGCTTTTATCATTTACCAATCTAAAAATGTTTGCATGTTTTCTTTTTGGAACCTGCAAAAATACTCTTTATAAGCAATTAAGGCATGTATGAATATGTGTATGTATATATTCATATATCATATATATTCATTTATACATTACATTTTATAATGTATAATATATAAAACATTACATATGTAATACAAGAAAATATATTCACACACATATCTACCTATACACATAGAAAATTAAGTAAGACAACAGCATTACGTTACCTGGCAATATGATGCCTCTGAATCATTTCATTTCTTCTGGTCACTGTCTTTATTGAATCAGGTGGTAAAATGCTCCAACCTTAAACAAGAAAACCACCATCCCATCCCACAAACAAATTAAAATCATGCATTTGAAGATCATAAGATTATTTAAAACACAGTAACAACATCAACCTGACAGAAAAGCACAGTGTTGGAAATGATACCAAGTTATTGATGCTCAGGATCATAGACTGACTTGGAAGGAAGCATGGTACATGCTAGATAACTTAGGGTTGTGTGTGTGTGCATGCACGTGCACACATACACTGTACTGGGGCTTGAACTCAGGACCATGTGATCTCACTTTCAGCTGCTGCTCTACCACCAGAGCTATTCCTTCAGTTCTGGCTTTTTTCTGGTCAATTGAAAATAAAGTTTCATGGATTTGTCAGTCTAGGCTGGCTGTGAACAACAGTGCTCAGATCTCAGCCTCCTGAGTACCTAGGATTACAGGTGTAAGCCATTGGTATTGGACTAAAATTTTGGTTCTTTTCTTGAATTGGTAGCCTTATGATTGGTGAGATTTCTCTGCTAAACTTTAAGTTTTAAAAAATAGCTCTGTAGGGGATGGGAGGGTGGCTCAGTGGTAGAGTGCTTGCCTTGCAAGCCTGAGGCCGTGGGTTCGATTCCTCAGCACCACATGAGAAAAAGAAAAAAGCCGGAAGTGGCGCTGTGGCTCAAGTGGTAGAGTTCTAGCCTTGAGCTGAAGAGCTGAGGGACAGCGCCCAGGCCCAGAGTTCAGGGCCCATGACCGGACCAAAAAAAAAAAAAAAAAGCTCTGTAAATCTTCAATATGTCTTTTTTCCTCTCATATAATTGTATGCATTTATGGTGTACAAAGTGGTATTCTGATACATGTATACATTGTGGAATGATTAAATCAAGCTAATTAACATATCTGACATCACACATCTATCCTTATTTTGTAGTGAAAACATTTGAAATCTACCTTCTTGACAACTTACAAGTATACAGAACATTACAACTTATATGTGTTTGTTACATAATAGACCATGCTACATGACCTTATTTCTCCCATCTGAGCATTTTACCCAGCATCCTGCTCTTTCACTTTTGAAGTAAAAATTAGTGTTTCTTTTGTTCAAAATATTAGTTGACTTTTTAAAAAATAGAATGTTTCTTAATGTATAAAAATTAATATAATAAGGATTTAAATAGATAAAATACAATTACATTAAGTTCTCTGTAGACTTATTCAGTATATCTCAGGCCAAATACATTTCCCAGAACAGTTTATCAATGGAGTTAGATAGCAATTATATCCTTTTGTTCATGGCAGCCTTCCAAAATACCCTGAACAGTAGCAATAGCAACAGATTTCAAGACTCTTTTTTTCTGTGTGTATGCCAGCCCTAGTGCTTGAACTCAGATCTGGGCACTGTCCCTGAGCTTTTTGCTCAAGGCTAGTGCTCTGCTACTACTGGAGCCACAGCTCCACCTCCAGCTTGCCTGCCTTGCCTTGCCTTATCTTGCCCTTCCCTTCCCTTCCTTCTTTCCTGTCTGTCTGTCTGTCTTGTGCTTAATTGGAGATAAGAGTCTCAAGAGCTTTCCTTCCCAGGCTGGTTTTGAACTGAGATCCTCAGGTCTTAGCCTCCTGAGTAGCCAGGATTATAGTCATAAGCCACAGCCACCTTGCAAGGCTCTATCTTTTACTGTTTTATTTTTTCTTTTGCTTTATTTTGTCTTTTCCATTGTTTTAAGATAAAGTATAGTCTGACTAGCCTCAAATGCTCTGTGTAGCAGAAGGTGACCTTGAACTCACGACCCTCTCACTATGCAGTGTAGGCCTCTGCCCGCGGTGTTGAGGCTCTAGTCTTCCCTAGTAATTTCATGCTGTATTGGTTTATCCTGCCTTTGGACCCTTCATGCACTAATAGTCTATCTTGGTATTTTTCAAATCATCCGCAGTGAAGGACCATCTTTATATATTTTTGCTTCTGTTTATCTTTCAAACCCACCAGGGAGCAATATTTTATTTTTGAAGTGCAACAGAATAATTTCTAGGAAATTGAAAATTAAAATAGGCAAATATAAGCACAACCTCAAAATTATTAGAATTGACCGACATGAAATTATGCTGTCAAATTACTAAAAATTTTCTAATTCTTTACTTTTATTTGCACTAATACCTCACAGAGTGAGGTACTAATACCTCACAAAAGTGATGAATTTGCCCTACACAGCTTTGCTCCATGAAGTTTTATATGTGCGAATATTCTTCCCCATAAGAAGCAACTTTACGACAAACTATTTCTTTAAAAAAATTTTTTTTCAGTCGCTCATGGGACTTGGACTCAGGGCTTGGGTACTGTCCCTGAGTTCTTTTGCTCAAGGCTAGTGCTCTACCACTTTGAGCCAAAGCTCCACTTCTAGCTTTGGAGTGTTTAGTTGGAGATAAGAGTCTTACAGGGACTTTTCTGCCTGGACTGGCTTGAAACTGTGATCCTCAGATCTCACCCTCTTGAGTAGCTAGGATTACAGGCGTGAGCCACCAGCGCCCAGCAAAATCTTACCTCTATACTCACTTTGCGCCCTAGGAATAGAACTCATTTACCTGTAGTGGCCAGGTACTGGTGGCTCACACCTGTTATCCTAGCTGCTCAGGAGACTGACATCTGGTGGACTGTGATTCAAAACTAGCCTAGAGCTGGGCACCACACCTGTAATCCTAGCTACTCAGGAGACTAAGATCTGAGGATGACAGATCAAAGCCAGCCTGGGCAGGAAAGTCTGTGAGACTCTTATCTCCAATTAACCACCAGAAAACTGGAAGTGGCGCTGTAGTTCAAAGTGGTAGAGCACTAACCTTAAGAAAAAAAGCTTAAGGGGCTGGGAAAGTGGCTCAGTGGTAGAAAACTTGCCTTGCATGCATGAGGCCCTGGGTTCGATTCTTCAGCACCACATAAGCAAAAAGAAAAAAAAAAGCCAGAAGTGGCACTGTGGCTCAGGTGGTAGAGTGCTAGCCTTGAGCTGAAGAGCTGAGGGACAGCGCCCAGGCCCAGAGTTCAAGCCCCCCGACCGACAAAAAAAAAAAAAAACAACCCTGAGTTTAAGTATCAATACTTGCATGTGCACACATGCACATGTGTGCACTCTCTCTCTCTCTCTCTCTCTCTCTCTCTCTCTCTCACTGGGAATCTAGCTTGAAACAAACAATGTATCTTTTTAGAAATGAGGCATGTTATTCGTAAAATTCAGGAGTCAGAGGAGGTGCCTCTAGAAATCCTTGAATCCTAAAGCTCTAGGTTTTCATGGTTCATTAATGTCATGACATCCCCTTTAGAGAGCTGGCATACATGCCACTCCTAATCCAAGGGGCACTGCCCATGAGTCAGAGAAAGCCTAGATGGGAAGTCCATACAAGAGGGCACAATATCAATTTCCTGGATTTTAGGACCCTCTAAAATATGTACTCACCAAACCCATTCCAAGTTCTTTCTTTTTTCCCAAGGGAAATCAAACTTAATTGCCAGCTCAACTATACTAATCCACTCCTTCTTAACACCCCAAGTTTTGAAACCTGTCCTCATGTTATTCCTACCTTTCTAACAGTAATTGGAAACAGTCTGTGTGGTTTTTCCCTGCCTTTGCTATATGGTTGGAATTCATCTGTGAGGCGCAAGCCTTGGTCCATGTCCCTGGAAGAGGTGGCTGACTTGCCTGCTTATATATCCAAATGTCCATTTCTGGGTCCTTCATCACTAAAAGGGACCCTCTCAGCCAGCAAGGTGACTGTCTCATTGGTCTGCTGACAAATTACTACTGGGGCTGCCATGTAGTCTGGCTGCCAAGGACTTCCACCAATGATCTGTGGCCAGATCTGTCTCCTTTGGCCTTCCCTGCTCCACCAGAGGGGTTCAGTTTCCCATGTGGCCTGTGCTTGCTGGGTACTCACTCTCATAGATGGGGCCAAGTGGAAGTCAAGGGCTCTGCTACTGAGCTATAGCCAACCCAGCCCAGGCTGTATTAACTGCCCAAACCGCTGTTTTGAGATTATACAACTCTGCATTTATTATGAGTACATTGATGCTTCGAGGAGATAAGCAACTCACACTTGATTGCACAGTGTTGGCACCATAATATGAATGAACCTGGATGGCCACTGCAGAAACTAGAAGCCTAAAGCTCTCCATTGAGCAATGAAATCCTGTTCATATGACAGCACAAAAGACATCTAATGCCCATACCTGAGTAGACACAACTGGACAACAGATGTGGCATACTTGCATTTGGTAGAACAGAAGAACTGAATTGAGAAGGAACACAAAATTGCCTTGGGTCTGTGGAAGCTATGGTAGAAGACAAGGCATCTCTAGAGGAAAGAAAAAAAAAGATATAAAATAGGTCAAATGAAGCCAAAGTTGTACAGAAGTTCCACTGCCAAGGCAGTAAGATTATTTTTGTGTGTGCCAGTACTGAGACTTGAACTCAGAGCCTGGGCACAGTCCCTTAGCTAAAGCTGTTACTCTAAGGCTGGTACTCTACCATTTGAGTCACAGCTTCCCTTCCTGGCTTTTTGCTAGTTAACTTGGGATAAGAGTCTCATGGACTTTTTTTTCCTGGGCTGGCTTCAAATTGCAATGATCAGATCTCAGCCTTCTGAGTAGCTAGGATTACAGGCATGAGCCACCAGTGCCCAGCTAGGCAGTAAGATTTCCTATTGTCATGTAGGATTCTATTGTCTCTTTCTAAATGGAAATATAAATATATGCAGTTTATATTGGTTTCAGTGGAAATACGGTGAGAAGAATCAGGAGGAGGAAGGAAAGACTGACCCAGTTAACAAAACAAAAATAAAAAGCAGGATGTATCAGAAAAAAATCAAATCAAATCAAAAATACTTTGTGATTTCTTATCATCAACATTCTCTTCTTCAGAAAATTCTGTTCTTAGTTAATGGACATAGTGTTCTATCTAGGATCCATGATTGACTACCTGGGCACATAATTAATTTATCGACAAAATGTCAATGGTCTTCATTGACTCCAACTTTCTTGTTCACTCTCCAGGGACAAGAATAAGCAGGGGGTCTTATTTCCCTTGTAGAATGTCAAAATATTTTAGGGCTCCAGTGGCAGAGCACTTGTCCACCAAATGCAAGACTTTACATTCAAAACCTAGCACCACTAAAAACAAAACCAACCAAAAAGAATGTCAAAATATTCCAAAGAGAGGTAGATAGAGTAATATTAGAGCATGTAGACAAAATTCTTATGATTTCATTGTTATTGGAAAAAAACTGATCACTAGAAACCTAGGGTACCCAAATGTTATAGACTTAATTACTTTCTCTTAAAAACATGTTAAATCTTTAACCTCCAATATGTCTGTATTTGGAGATAATACACTGCCTTTAAGAAAACTGTGAAGTTCAAATGAGATCTTAAGGGTAGAATCTCAGTCTTATAGGACTGGTGTTCTAAAAAGAGAAAGAAGCCAGGCACAAGTAGCTCACTCCTGTAATCCTAGCTACTCAGGAGACTAAGATCTGAGGATTGAAGTTCAAACCCAGCCCGGGCAGGAAAGCCCATTAGACTCTTATCTCCAATTAACCACCAAAATGTTCGAAGAGGATATGTGGTTAAAGTGGTAGAGCATCAGCTTTGAATGAAAAAGCTCAGGAATAGTGTCTAGGACCTGAGTTCAAACCTCAGTACAGGCACAAAAAGAAGAGGAAGAGGAAGAGGAGGAGCAGGGAGAGGGGGGGAAGGGGAGGAAGAAGAAGAGGAGGAGGAAAAAGAATAGGAAGAAGGCCGGGCGCTGGTGGCTCACGCCTGTAATCCTAGCTACTCAGGAGGCTGAGATCTGAGGATCGCGGTTCAAAGCCAGCCCGGGCAGGAGAGACCGT
>NW_012267246.1:10037033-10083339 GCF_000151885.1 Dipodomys ordii | reverse complement strand
AATAAACCACCAGAAAACCGGAAGTGGCGCTGTAGCTCAAGTGGTAGAGCACTCACCTTGAGCTGAAGAGCTGAGGGACAGCGCCCAGGCCCAGAGTTCAAGCCCCACGACCAACAAAAATAAAAAAGAATAGGAAGAAGGAGGAGGAGCAAAAAGAGGAGGAGCAAAAGGTAGAGGAGGAGGGGATTGAGGGAGAGGAAGAGGAGGAAGAGAAAGAAGAGGAAAAGGAAGAAGAAGGTAGAAGAGGAGGGAGAGGGGGAAGGGGAAGAAGAGGAGGAGGAGGAAGAATAGGAAGAAGCAGGAGGAGGAGCAAAAGGAGGAGAGGGGAGTGAGGGAGAGGAGGTGGAGGAAGAGAAATACGAGGAAAAGGAAGAAGAAGGTAGAAGAGGAGGAAGAGGAAGAGGAGGAGGACTCCAGATGTCTTTCTGCACATGAACTCAGAGGAAAGGCTGTGTGAGCACAAAGTGGATGTGTGTCTACCAGCCTAGAAGCCAGGCACTTCATCTTAGGACTTCCAGCCTCCAGAACTGGATAAAGCAAGTCTTGTTATATCAGCAGTCTGGTCTTTGGTGCTTTATTATGGAAGCTCTAGGAGACTAAAAAAGTAGTGTTTGCATTTGACAACTCTGTCATCTTCTGAGTGCTTGCTGATTGTTGGCTAAGTGAACAAGACAAGCAAATCCAAAGGAAATTGATAGCAGCGGTCCTGATAAAAGGCTCAGTGTCTTGTACTATTGCACCGCATTTCACTGAGACAGGCCATAAAACAACTCTGGGGCCAATGACATTCCAAAACATAATGATGACTCAATTTCTAGATCACCATTTCAACCCAATCCTAAGCAACTATACTGGAGAGAAATACCTGTCCACAGTGGGAAGTCCAAATGGTGAGGGAAGCACAGGAGTCCTCTGTAGCCCCATTGCTGTCAAGAAAGGGTTTGCAGCCATCTCCAGATGCGCCATTGGTAGCTCCTGCCTCTGATGGACTTCTAGAAAGAACCAGACAGGTACAGTAACAAATAATTCTACTCTGAGTAAGGCATTTGCACTGTTGAAAACCAGTGAAAACCCTTTTTACCACATGAACACTTGAGAAGACTAGTTACTATACTGTTCATTTTTTTTTCTTCTTCTGGTTTTGTTTCGTGCTGGTACTGGGTCTTGAACTCTCAGGGCCTGGGTGTTGTCTCTTAGTTTTTTCACTCAAGGCTAATGCTCTATCACTTGAGCCACAACTCCACTCCCAGCATTTTGGTGGTTAATTGGAGATTAGAGTCTTACAGACTTTACTGCCCAGGCTGGCTTCAAATTGTAACCCTCAGATCTCAGCCTCCTGAGTAGCTAGGATTATAGGCATGAGCCATCAGTGCCTGGTTTATACCAAGCTTTTAAATGCACACACACACACACACACACACGCTCATAGGAAGCACCCAGCTGTAACTGTAGAACTCTGTGTTTTATAAATGTGACCTTGGTACCATATCACTAAGAAAACAAACAAAAATTTAAAAATACTCACTTTCTTTCTTATAACTCATTTTGATTCTTACAATTCTGGAGTTACAAAGGCATACATTTTCCCATAGAGCTTTGGAAAAATATTCCTATACAGATGATAAGATTAAAACAAAAAATGGAGAGAGAAAATCTTCTTAATGGCTAAATACATATCTAATTAAGGTGGATGCAGGCAGACTTCATGAGACTATTAGAACAAGTGATCAAGTTATATCCTAGCTTACATAAACTGTCTCTGCCATAAACATTTTATCTTCAGAACCTAGTGATCAGAAAGCGGGACAATTGTTAAAAGATAACATTTGACTCACATTTTCTTGTTAATAATATCCTTTATTAAACATAGAGCAATAAAGCCATTTAGTTTCTCCTTCAATCAGAACTATTACCTTAAAAAAACCTAAGGCTGAGATGTAGCTCAGTGGCAAAGTGTGTGCCTAGCAAGGATAATGTCCTGGGTTCAATGCCCAGCACCAGACCAAAAGAAATGTTTAAAAAGTGAGCCAGAGATAGCAGGGTTAGAGGCATGACTCAGGTCGTGCAGATCCAGCCAATGAATGAAAGCAAATACCAATCTCAAGTCCTAAGTCTAGGACAAACACAAACAAAGACCTGAGATAGCTCCAATTACATGTGGGAAAATTCAGAAGGAAATGTTTTACTTTACACAGTGATGATCTTTCTATTGCTTCTTTTTTGTTGTTGTTGCTTCTCCTTTCTCATGTCATTTGATTTAATTTTTAAAATATTTAATTTCCCTCAGATGGTCCAAATACTAAACACAATAGTATTTAAGTATTCAGCTACTTCCTTAAATTCTTTTTCAGATTTAAACCTACTAATTCAAATCTATGGGTCACCATGCCTGTCCCTGGCTTTGACTACTTGTTTACTTTGGTGAAGTTCTTTTGTGTGTGTGAGGTAATGGGCTTGAACTCAGGGCCAGGGCACTATCCTTTAGCTTTTCTGATGCTCTACTACTTGAGCCATACCTCCATTTTTGGCTGTTTGGTGGTTAGTTGGAAATAAGAGCTTCACAGACTTTCTGCCTAGGCTGGCTCTGAACTATGATCCTCAGACCTCAGCTTTCTGAACAACTACGATTACAGGCGTGAGCCACCGGAGTACAACGTTCTGTTTATTTATTCCACTGAATTTCTGTTAGACCAATGTCATTTCCTGATCGTAGCTCATACAGAGATTAGACACAGCCCAGCCAAGACTGGAATAAAAATTTCTGCCAGGCTTCTACAAGCTGCAGTGAGAATACCAAGGGAGAAGGCAGGCTGGGTCACATACGAGGTTGGGATTTTAGTGGGGACACTGTCCTGCAGGGTTAGGTCTGGAATGTTCTACATGATATTTAATACACAGTTAGACACCTTCCTTCTAGACCAGGGCCCAAGAGAACTACATGGGATTCATTTTGAAAAAACTACTGATCTCTGATTTGACAGTCTCTAGCAGATAAATGAAACTGCTGGTGGGTAAGATCTGAAGTGGCAGAGTGCTATGATTTGGGAACCAGTGTTGCTCTAGGCACCAGTAGCTCCCTCCTGAAATCCTTGCTACTCAGGAGCTGAGTTCTGAGGATCATGGTGCTATGCCAGGCAGATGCTTATCTCGAATTAACCAGCAAAAAGCTGGAAGTGGATATGTAGCTTAAATGATAGAGTGCCAACTTTGAATGAAAAAGCTAAGCAAGAGTAAAAGGCTTTGAATTCAAGCCCGGTTCCACCAAAAAGAAAGAGAAGAGAAAGAGAGAGAAAAAAATTAGAGTCGTTTTTATGCATATGTGTTCTCACCACAAAGCAAAGAAACAAAGGCCTGTACAGGGTCACAAAGAAACTTTGAGAGGCATGGGTCATCTCTACCTTGTCCTGGATGTATTCACCAACCTGTATACCTCCAACACGTGTAATTCTTTCCATATCAATTAATTCTTAATCAACCTACTTCCAAAAATATAGCTTTCATCTGATGAGCTGTCTGAATCAAATTAGGGGCAAAGAGAAAGAAAAAAAAAAGGAAGAAAGGGAGAGGGAGCAAGCACTTCTCAGAGTTGACTACCTGTTCCTTAGCTAACACTGGTGGAAGTGTCCTGGTGCAGAGGTGGTACCTCGGGATTCCCAAAGCAGACCTTAAGACAAGGACTTACATGAAAGCAGTGTATTTGGGAGGTAAATGGAGGATGTTAGCCACTGCAAGTGAATAGGAAAAGGAGGCCAAGAGAAAATTAAGGAAAGGGTGGGTTCATATATTGCTAAACACTGCAGTCAACCAGGGGTTAACCCTACTGGGGATCCTGAAAGAAACTGTCCAAAATGGTGGCCATATATTTCAGTTGGTCATTGCTTGAGAGCATATTTCCCCATCACCTTGGGTAATGCCACGCTAGATCCAACAAGCTCCTGAGGGGTGGGGGGAAAGCTTCAGATCAAGAAGCACAGATGCAGAGGCCTGGGATGGGACCTGACCCACGTTACAGGTGGACTCCGAAGGGAGCCAGGGAGGTATAAGGGAAAGCAGCGACAGTGCCCAGTGCTGTGAGGTCATTCCAATAGGCAACCACAAAAGCCTTTCTTAAGAAGCACCAGGTTTGGGGCTGGGAAGGTGGTAAAGCACTTGCCTTGCATGCCTGAGGACCTGGGTTCGATTCCTCAGCACCACATAAGCAAAAAGGAAAAAAAACGCCGGAAGTGGCACTGTGGCTCAAGAGGTAGAGCCTAGCCTTGAACTGAAGAGCTGAGGGACAGCACCCAGGCCCAGAGTTCAGGCCCCACGACCGGACCCAAAAAAAAAAAAAAAAAGAAGCACCAGGTTTGTTAGAAACAGACACATGTTCCATGATGCTGGGGAGGGATCATTGGCTACAGGATATTCTTCATATTGGTTATGATTTCAATGAAACAAATAGAATACCCAACATGATCACGCAAATGAGAAAGGATGCATCAGAAACAGGTCTTAATTTACCATCAAAATTTACCTGCTTTGGCTGGGTGCTGGTGGTTCCCACCTGTAATCCTAGTTACTCAGGAGGTTGAGATCTGAGGACTGAGGTTCAAAGCCAACCTCGGCAGGTAAGTTTTGAGATACTTATATCCAATTAGCCACCAAAGAACTGGAAGTGGAGTGCAGCTCAAGTGGTAGAGTGTTAGCTTTGAGCACAAAAACCCAAGGATAGTGCCCAGGCCCCTAGTTCAAGCCCCAAGACCGAAACAAAACAATAACAACAAAAATTATCTAATTTACTATTAAAATGGTATCCCTGGCCCCACACATGTCTTTTGGAGGAATGGGGTAAGTGCTAGGGATTGAACCGAGGACCTCCTCTGTGTTAGACAAGGTGTTGTACCACTGAGCTACATCTCTAGTCTCCCTATCTGTTCTTGATCCATGGTTCTTAGGTCTGACGATCCTTTTTTATACAATGTCAGAGAACTGGATCTAATTTATATGTTTCTGTTATGTTTCCAATGTGTTTCACCTAGTTGCAAACTATTCTCAATATCTATGGAAATGTCTCTACATCATGGAAATCTCCAGAAAGGACAGTGAGTCATTGATACCATGACATCCCATTCTGGACTCCCATCCAATTTTCTAGTTTCTTTTTGATCTTTGGGCTTGTGAACAAGTACTTATTTACTTACTAATGCCATACCTGTTGGTGCCCAGATTTTCTAACAAGATTGCCTTCTGTCACTATTCATATTGCCTTCTGTTACTATTCATATATCCCTAAATTTTAGGGTGTTTTTGTTTTGGGGTTTTAAGGGCACAGTAACTGGAGTTTGACTGAGGGCCTGAGTGCTGTCCCCAAGCTTTTGCTCAAGGCTAGTGCTCTACCACTTGAAGCACAGCTCCTCTTCTAGATTTTTTTGAGTGGTTTACTGGAGATAAGAGTCTCACAGATTTTTCTTCCCAGGCTGGATATGAGCAGCAATCCTCAGATCTCAACCTCCTGAGTAGCTGGGACTGCAGGTGTGAACCGCTGGTGCCCACTGCTTTGAGAGCAGTGTTACACTGACAGTAAAACTGAGTGGATGGAGCAGAGTTCTCATATACACTCCTCTTTATACACACACACACACACACACACACACACACACAGAGTCAATCCTACCCAACCAACATCTCTGATAAAAACATGTTTGTTAGAATCAATGAAACTAAATTGATATCATTGTCATCCAGATCCATAGTTTACATTAGAGCTGACTCATGCTATAAATTCTACAGGTTTGACAAAAGTATAAGGGCATAATGTGGCTTCAATGGCTCACACCTGTAATCCTAGTTTCTTAGGAAGAAGGAATTAGAGGATCAAAATTTGAAGCCAGACCTAGCCCCAGCCCAGTCCCTATCCCCTCCCCCCAAACTGGCCTCTGCTCTGCTTCAACCAATAGCTGGGTGGTAGTTGTCTATTCCTTAGCTATGTGGGAAAGCAAGATCAGAAAAATAGCAGTTTAGGCAAAAAGTTCACAAGAGAAAATGTTGGGTATAGTGGAATTATAGATAGGAGGGTGATGGTCCAAGCCAGTCCAGGGAAATAGTGAGACCCTAACTTAAAACTAACTAGAGCATAAAGGACTGGGGATATGGTTTAAATGGTAGACCATGTATCTACAAAATGTGAAGAATTGGGTTCAAACTTCAGTATTGAAAAAATATATCTATAATGCCATGTGTCCACCACTGGAGCACCATACAGAATAGTTGCATTGCCCTAAAACAAATTATATTTTAAAGCAAATACAGCCAATCTCTTTCAAGACAAGTTTTTGAAACCAATTGAGATCTTCCCTTTTGTCAGCCAGGTAGATACTTACAGCTCCCAATCTCTGTGCCTTCTAAACCAGCGTTTGGAGGATGCTAAACCATGTGAATCTTTAAATCACAACATTCACAGTTTCGAGGTATTCTCTTCTATTGGAGACATGGAGACAAATAGGAAAATGCTGCGGTCACTTTGCTGCTTCAGAGGAAATGGTCTTGAATGGACGGGGATGGACGATTAAAATGCAGAGCGCCTCGTAACCAATCCCCAGCAGGGAGTGCAGTGGTGCTTAGGTGTGCACCCAGGTGGATTTCTCTGACCCAGAGCTCTAATCCTGGATGTCCAGCACCTTAGGGGGATGAGGACCCTTTAATCTCTGTCTTCAGACTCTTACCCTCAGCAAAACCCTTCCCACAGCACACAGACGATTTAGCTAGTGCTAATTCTGTCTCAACTGATTAGGGCTGGAGTGGTAAGACGTGAGGTTCATGAACTTAAGACCTTGCTGCATCAGCAGATAGTTGTGAATGCTTGCCTACTGCCCGGGAACCAGGTGCCAATCTGATGCCCTTTACCTCTCCATGGCAGAAATGCAATTGTTCATTAAAACCTGTGCCATCTGAGTCGATGAATCCTGGCATTGAGCAACTGTGTGTAGTAGATAGATTGTATGCTTGTATATGTTGCACATATCATTCTGTTCATTAAAGGAAATTAAATTTTGAATAATTATGCTCTCTGGGAAATTCTTATAATTGAGAAATAGATTATTATAATGCAATGTTTCCTCCATTTTGAGAAAAACAAATATAAATTCTTAAAGTGAATGCTAGAAGTCAGGCACCAGTGGCTGGCTCATATCCTGTAATCCTAGTTTCTCAGGAGGCTGAGATCTGAGGATCAAGGTTTGAGGCGAGGCCAGGTATAAAAGTCCATGAGATTCTTATCTTCAATTAACCTCCCAAATACAGAAGTGGATGTGTGGCTCAAGTGGTAGAGTGCTGGCCTTGAGCTAAAAAGCTAAAGGAAAGCTTACAGCACAGCTTGAGTTCAAGCCCCAGTCCTAGCACCCCCCCCACACACATACAAAATTGCTAGGTATCTTCGAAGGTTTTTACTTAAGACATAAAACACCTTTAGTAGCTTCAGATACTTATTCTGTGCAAAGTGAGTTGTGGAAAGCATATCAATGCTAAAAGCAATTCACACTTCCTTAAGCAATTTTTTTCAGAATAACAAAATGGAAATAATATTTAAAATAGGAACACCAACAGAACTGCCTAAGGGCATTACATTCTCAAATACTTATAGGAGAAAAATTATTCTGGCAGAATAGAGATCATGCTAATTTCTCAGAGCTACAGTGAAAAGGACAAAAGGTATAGTTTTATATCTAATAAGAAATAACTTTTCAAAAATAATTGTAGAGCTGGGTGTGGGTGACCCACACCTGTAATCCTAGCTACTCAGGAGGCTGAGATCTGAGGACTACAGTTTGAAGTTAGCCTGACCAGGAAAATTAGAGAGACTTTTATTTCCAATTAACCACTCAACCAGAAGCAGTACTGTGGCTCAAAATGCTACAGCACTAGCCTTGAGGGAAGCAGCTCAGGGACAGTGCCCAGGCCCTGAGTTCAAGCCCTAGGACTGACGAGAGAAAAGGAGGGGAAGAGGGGGAAGAGGGGGAAGAGAGGGAGAGGGAGAGGGAGGGAGGGAGGGAGACACTGAGGGAGAGAGACACACAGAGAGAGACAGAGACAGAGGAGAGAGAGAGAGAGGGAGAGAGAGGGAGAGAGGGAGGGAAAACTTTTCAAAAATTATTATAGAGCTGGATGTGAGTGGCTCACACCTGTAATCCTAGCTACTCAGGATGCTGAGATCTGAAGATCGCCAACCCAGGCAGGAAAGTCCATGAGACTCTTATATCCAATTAACCACCAAAAAGTCAGAAGGGGGGCTGTGGATCAATTGGTAGAGTTCCAGTCTTGAGCAAAAAAAAAAATCTCAAGTATATCATCTAGGACCTGAGTTCAAGCTCCAGGGCTTATATATACACACAATTGAAGAAAATAATTATATGAATACCTTAAATACATTCATGAATAGGAAGAGAATTTATAGCACAGACTGGCACAAAATATTGGACTATTTCTAACTGCAGATGCACATCTTTTCTGAGATGATTATAAGAGCATTCTAAAATTAGTCCAAGTACTTATTTCAAGTAGATGAAAGTACACACTGAAAATATTTCCAACTGCAATATGTATCATGGTCAAGTGTAGTAGTATCATGAATTACACTGCTTCTTATAACCTGAGCGACTCAAGTCACCTCCCACACCTTTGTGGTATCTGCAAGACATCAGCTTCTACCTCCTCATCATTGTGAGAATTCAGGTTGGGGCTCTGGCCTCCATGGAGCTCAGTCTAACCCGGGGCTCACGTCCCATCTCTCTGCTCCACACAGATTTCGCCTAAATCCAATTGGACAATTGCTTAGCCCACATTGCTAAAGTCCTGGCTTCCACTGGGGTGGAGAAAGGGAGTTGGGGGGCGGGGCAGGGAGAGCACCAAACAACTTACAGTTCTACATTGTTAACATTCTCTCGGACAATTTCCACAATCCAGGCTGTGGTTTCTTGGCGGTTTTCCGCAGTTGTATCCCAAAAGCAGTTTTTCCAGCTGTGTTCTGCAGAAGCCTCTGACCCACAGTCTATTCTGGTCACCATCCATGTGGGCTTTCCACTCTGGGACTCTCTCCATCTCCCCATCTCTGCCAAGGGTTAAAGACAAGTGTAGAGATTCTTTTTTCGATTGATTTGAATGAAGATCACTAACTATGCTTTAGAAGTCAGCTAGGCTTAGGTTTGGTTTGGAATAACCATAAGTATTTTCTCTGCCATGTTAGCATTGTATTAATAGAAATAAGTGATTACTCCAGCGATGTATACTGTCCACAAAGACAGCTAATACCAAAGCACTTGGCTTTGACCCTGACCTTACACTAAAGGTAATAACCCTTCACTAAAGGCATATCTTTGGCAATTATCTGAACGCCTCTCATTCCAGGACATACCATGTAAATGCTGTAAAAGACAGATAGCTATGGCCATGGCTCCCTCACCTCCTTCTTCTTTACATTTTGGAAAGCTATTTGTCATACACATCCATGCCTCCTGCAAGCATTTGTAATGAAGAAGACAAACTTTGAGAGACAGAGGAGTGACATCGAAGAAGATAAACTGATGAGTTGAATTGAAACCCTTCTGTACAACTACTGAAAGATAATAAAAGAATTTCTAAAAGGACAAACCTCTGTCATCATCAAGCAAGTAGAATTCCATCATTTCTTCTCTATTTGGACTCACCATATACTATGGGCTTCTAGAGTTTATACAAATCAGGGCTGGGAAGGTGGCTCAGTGGTAGAGCACTTGCCTTGCATGCTCAAGGCCCTGGGTTCAATTCCTCAGCACCACATAAGAAAAAAGCCGGAAGTGGTTGTGGCTCAAGTGGTAGAGTGCTAGCCTTGAGCTGAAGAGCTGAGGGACAGCACCCAGGCCCAGAGTTCAGGCCCCACGACTGGACCCAAAAAAAAAAATTATGTTCACTTTCTTCAGAAGATTGTAAAGCAAAATACAGTCTATCCAAATTTCTGTATCTAGACTAAAGTGATATTCTAGAAGCACTCATAATGAAACTGAATATAAAGTACTATAGTTAGTTTTAAAGAATGTGTTAAGAAACAGAACATACTCTTTACCTGACTTAGAAAAATGTAACCCCTCTGTACATCACCTTTATAATAACAATTTAAATATTGAACCCATAAAAAGAAATAGCAAAAAAAGAAATAGCAATATATTTTTCCATGATTATTATTGATTGCTCCTTAGGGTTTTTCTGAAATATTTTACTCCTGATACTTCATAGTTCACACATCATGACAATTTTTTTGTCGGTCATGGGGAATCATGACAATTTTATGAATGAAGTTAATTACAATAATCAGAGGCCATTCAATTAACACTGTCCATAGAGCAGGGCTCAGTGGCAGACACACAATCCCAGCACTGGGGAGGCTGAGACAAAGAGAATTATGAATTCCAAGCCAGCCTGTGCTACATAAAGAGACCCTGTATTGATCAAGACAAGCAAAACAAGAATGCACAATAGTAACACACAATGGTTGATACTTAATCTGCTTGAAGTTCATAAAACACATAACAAAATGCTAAGTCTATTTTTAAGAGCAATATTCACAAATCAATATGTTCGAAATGAACTGTAAACTAAATCTAAGGCCAGGCAGTGTTTATTTGAAGGAGTGCTATATCATTTCTCCCCTTGAGTAACTTAAGTCAAGTGATCACTTATTCACTAACATATTGTTAACCAACAAACTTTATAAACTTAATCTTTTTAAAGAAATGAGTGTTCTTTATATATGTGTATATAAGGAACACACATGTACTTATATATGTTTATATATATATATATATATATGTATATGTATATGTGTGTGTAGAAACCAACCCCCAAGCAGGACTAAGTAATGTGCATACCTATAGATGTACATACTTGTAGATGTGTATACTTACATTGTTTACAGGCTAGTTTGGGTACCGGTGATGGGAAGAGCATCAAAGACTTTGTGTCCCTCAACTCAGACACTCCTTAGGCATCGGCTAGAGCGCACAGCTTACAATGGTTTCTGAAAAATGATGTAATGAAGGTTAATTTCACCTTAAATATGGACTCAACTAAGGTGACTGGTTCTATTTCATGACACAAACTTTGCCCTCTGCTATCTCTCCAGATAGGCTAAAAGACATTAAGCCTGAAGAAAGTGCACTGAAGGGTACGTAAACCTGTCTCAGAGCTGAGCCTCCAGTGTAATCCTGCCTTAGCCTTTAAGATGCTTTGTGGGCCTTTAATACTACTGTTCAATTTGACATGGGAGGAAAATACTCTGTGAATAAGTGGCATGCTTTACTTTGGTGTAACTACAACTGATTTCTTGTTTCCAATAGGCTTTAAGTGGAGAAGTTCCTCTTGCAAGTAGGAAAAAAAGCAAACATTTTCCTTAGAGCTGCAAGAGTTATGCAAAATAAAGTAATTTAAGGCTGAAGCTCCTAGAATTGATCATTGCTTTAATTGTCATAGTGAAAAAATTCTTCATAGCCAATGTGAAAGTTGTGATCTATAAAAAGGAAAATCATGGAAATTTGAAGATGCAATCTGCTTTATTTGCTAGAGACACATATTTTAGCCTTAAAAATAAATATCTATATTTGGAGGTTTCTTCTAATAAATTAATATAAAGTACAAAGTAAGAAATGTAGGGGCTGGGGGTTTAGCCCAGCGGAAGGGCGCCCGCCTGGCATGCGCAAGGCCCTGGGTTCAGTCTGAAGCCCTGGGGGAGGGGGGGAAAAAGAAATGTAATGTCAGCCAGGCACTGGTGGCTCACACCTGTAATCCTAGCTACTCAAGAGGCTGACATCTAAGGATCGTGGTTCAAAGCCAGCCCAGGCAGTAAAGTCCACAAGATTCTAATCTCCAATTAACCACCAGAAAACTGGAAGTGCTGTGCTGTGGCTCTAGCTCTAGTGGTAGAGCTCTAGCCTTGAGCTGAAGAGCTGAGGGACAGCGCCCAGGCCCAGAGTTCAAGCCCCATGACTGGACCCACCCCCCAGAAAAAATTAAGTAACTTCAAGAGGCTGAGGTAAGAAAGTCCTTGAGACTCTGATCTCCAACTAACCAGCAAAAAGCTAAAAGTGGAAAGGTGGATCAAGTGATAGAATATCAGCCTTGAGTAAAAAAGCTAAGGGACAGTTCTCAGGCTGTAAGTTTAAGTCCCAGTATACACACACACACACACACACACACACACACACACTGTACATTTGCACACTATTCTCAGTACAAAGAAAAGCCACTTTAGGACTGGGGGCCTGGCTCAAATGGTAGAACACCTGCCTAGCAAGCACGAGACCCTGTGTTCAATCCCTAGCTAGTACCACCATAAAAAGAAGTCAGTTCATTTGCAACAGATGTAGAATCCCTCAGGAGCCTTCCTCTGGATGAGAGAGGTAGGGAAACTATGGTCAACCCTACTGGATCATAGAAAGAGACAGTGCTTTCCAGGTAACTTAGTCCCATCTGGGACTCATTTGTCTTCTTTGGATTTTCTCCATCTCCCATTCCTCCCCAAGGAGACACGTGAGTTGGGGGAAGAGCTTGTGATGTCACTGTCCTTGGTGGCGTGGTGGGGAGGGGGGGAAGGGAGGGATGGAATGGAGGGCCCAAATCTTCTCTTTGACTCTGCTGGAGTCCCTGCTGGCTTCATGTTTCCCGCTTCCCCCCATCCACTCCCTGCTGGCTCAAGGTCAGGTCTGCCTCCCCGAGAGCCCTGGAGGTGATACCTGCCCACCCCTGGTTTATGTGGCCCTCACGGTAGCTCTAGATCACAGGGTTCCTTTAGGCCTGCCTTTGGTGACTACCCTAGCCAGCCTCTCACCCACGGGAGTCACTGCTTCTCTGTCCTTCTTGAGGTCTTGGCTGCAGCACTCCGGTCACTAAGGCTAAGCCAGACTGGCTCTCTGCCTGGCCTGCCTGGCCCAGGCTATTCCAGGCCACAGTGCCGGAAGGTTTTCTTCCAGGAAACCACACAGGGGGTGAGGCAAAGGCCAAGATGAGCCGCCCTCCCCCACTGGCCTCCCAAGACTTCCTTCCCTGCATTCTAGAATGTTCTGGGCTGCCCTGGATTCTGAGGGCTGGCCACTTGTTCCCAGCCTGTGGAGGGAACCTGGTGAGTACTCCAGTTAACGGAGGGAATGATCTGCAATGAAGTTACCTTTTCTCTCTTCACAAGTCCAATCATTTGTTGTTGTTTTCTGGTACTGGGGCTTCATCTCATTTTTTGGTGTGTGTGTGTGTGTGTGTGTGTGTGTGTGTGTCCTGATCTTGAAGCTTGAACTCATAGATATTCCTGCCCCAGCTGGCTTTGAACCATAATCCTCATATCTCAGCCTTCCAGAGTAGCTAGGATTACAAGGCATGAGACAAGAGAAAATGGAAGGAAGAAATCATCTTGTGGCCTCCAACTGCTAATGTAGGGTCTTGCTTCCCTTGAGGGCAGTAGAAAGGCCTTCTACTGGACACGTTCTCCATAGATGGTTTTCCTTACAAGTTCTCTTATGAGGACTTTGGCTAGGGACCAGGTGGGAAAGGCATTTGAATCCTGGATCTCTAGTGCACCTACAGTGAAGCTTTGGGCAAGTCACTTATCTGTGCTTTGGTTGCTTTGTCTTGTGGAGGTCAAAGTCAGCATAACATCAATACAAAATAAAACCTACAAAAGTTGGAGCATAAAAATTCCTAAGGAAGGGCTGGGAAGGTGGCTCAGTGGTAGAGCGCTTGCCTTGCATGCTTGAGGCCCTGGGTTCGATTCCTCAGTATCACATAAGCAAAAAGAAAAAAGCCGGAAGTGGTGCTGTGGCTCAAGTGGTAGAGTGCTAGCCTTGAGCTGAAGAGCTGAGGGACAGTGCCCAGGCCCAGAGTTCAGGCCCCACAACCGGACCCAAAAAAAAAAAAATCCTAAGGAATGACATTAATCAAGATGCATTGTAGTCGGCCGGGCATTGGTGGCTCATGCCTGTAATCCTAACTACTCAGGAGGCTGAGATCTGAGGATCATAGTTCAAAGCCAGCTTGGGCAGAAAAGTCCATGAGACTCTTATCTCCAATTAACCACCAGAAAACTGGAAGTGGCGCTGTGGCTCAAGTGGTAGAGCGCTAGCCTTGAGCTGAAGAACTGAGGGACAGCGCCCAGGCCCAGAGTTCTAGTGCCATGACCAACAATAACAAAAAGATGCATTGTATTCATAAACTGACAATTTTGACAATTAGAATTGAAACCTCTTGGTCCAACTACTTACCAATAGTAAAAAGAAATAATAAAATTTAATTTAATCAAAATAATCGCTGCCTCCTCCTCTTTCCCTTGGGAATTTGAATGGAGGCTTCTAGAATTGAACTTCTGGAATTCAATACATTTTTGTAATGTGGATAACCACTGTGGTAGAGATTGTTTCCAACAGTAAGTTACGTTTTTCTAAATAATAAAAAAAATATTTCCAGGGAAGAATGATGACAGAAAATGGGAACTGCAGCTCTCGCGTGCCTCTGCTGCCCCTACAACAGTTGAGCTCTCTGGCGGAGCTGTCATTATGATTTATGGGCTCCATATTTTACTGCCATGAGAACATTTGCAAAATTAAGCTAGAATTACCTCAGTTGACTGCAATTAGCCAAAGCTCCAGGGTTGAGTGCCAAAAATAAATCCTTGTTAATGATAGACCTCAACAGTTGTACAAAGCAGGCTTTTAAAGGTTGGTTTCTGGAAACGAAACATTATTACTTACTGTGTAAAAGGACATATCAGTAATAGATTCATTACTCAAACTACTTAGACAGATTTCCTTTTAACAATATGACAATGTTTATAGAAATACCAAAGCGACACTGATGGTGATTTTTTTTCTTAAAAATTTCCCTTAGTAAGGGACTCTTCAGTTTTATAAACATTATTCCACTCATACCCCAAACACTCAGTTTTGTTTTTAGAAGGTGGTAATGGTGTTTGATCAAATTCCCCAAAGTGTAAAACACTTGAATTTCCAAGGTGGGGAATCACTGGTGACACCCGAAGTGGCCCCTGATACATCTCATTCCTCAAGCTGTGTCTGACTCTTGGCTTGGGCTGTGGATCCTGTTTCAAAGCAAACTCAGATGCCAGTGTTTCATAAGTAAAGGTTGACTCACTTCTATGAGTGTAATGTGGCATTAAATATCTTTTTTAAAATTGTGACAAAATAATATCCAAGTTACCATCTAAACACTTTCAATTGGAGAGTTTGGTAATAAGCACATTTACCTTGTTGAATAACAGATACCTAAACCTGTTTCTGGTGTTTGTTTGTTTGTGCCAGTCCTGGAGTTTAAACTCAGGGCCATGAACTAACTGTTCCTGAGCTTCTTTTGCTCAAAGCTAGTTCTCTACCATTTGACCCAGAGCTCCATTTCCTGCTTTTATTGTTAGTTTAATGGAGATAAGAGTCTCAAGGACCTTCTTACCTGGGCTGGCTTTAAACCATGATCCATAGATCTCACCCTTCTGAGAGCTAGGATTATAGGCATGAGCTACCATGCCTGGCTCCAAAACCATTTTTAATCTCGCAAAACTGAAACCCAACATCCAACACCTTCCCTGGGAAGTACCATTCTAGTCTCTAGCTCTCTAAATTTGACTACTTCAAGTGCTAGATATAAATGGGACCATATTATTTTTTTCTTTTGTGACTCCTTTTCACTTTGGCATACTATCCTCAAGGTTTGCCCAAGTTGGAGAACATGATAGAGTTTTCTTCAAGACTAAATTCCATTGTGTGTTTATGCCACATTTGTTTTTCCCTCTATTGATTCATATGTGGGCCTTTAGGTGGCCTCCACCTTTCATGGTTTTGAATAATGCTGCCACAAATGCACAAGTAGAACTTTGAGACTTCATTTTCACCACTTGGAAGTAGAATTGCTGAGTCATGTGGCAAATTCATTTTTAATTTTGGGGAGATTTCCTTTCTTTTTCTCCCTATAGCAACATCCTTTCACATCCTCACCAGCAAGACAAGAAGGTCCCAATTTCTCTATACCATCACCAATTCTTGTTATTTTCTGTTTTATGATTAAAAACAAAAACATTAATTCTATTGGGTGACAGGTGGTATACTTTGGGGGATTAAGAGAGTCCTGGGATTTGAACTCAGGTCCTGGGCACTGTCCTTGAGTTGTTGGTTTTTGTTTGTTTGGGTTGGTTTTTTTGCCAGTCCTGAGGCTTGAACTCAGGGCCTGGGCACTGTTCCTGAGCTTCTTTTTTTTCTCAACGCTAGTACTCTGCCATTTGAGCCACAAGGCTGCTTCTGGCTTTTTTCTGTTTACATGGTACTGAAGCATCAAACCCAGGGCTTCATGCATGCTAGGCAAGCACTTTACCACCAAGCCACATTCTCAGCCCCCTTGTCCCTGAGATTTTTTTCTCAAGGCTATCACTATACCACTTGAGCCATAGCTCCAAGTTCCAGCCTTTTGGTGGTTAATTGGATTTGAAAGTCCATGAGACTTACCTGCCTAGGTTGGGTTCAAACCATCATCTCAGCCTTTTAGTATTATAGGCATGAGCCATCAGCGTTCAGCTTATATGTTGATTATCTTTTCATGGGCCTATTGACCATTTGCACATTTTTTTCTGGAAAAAACTACTTCCAGTCCTTTGCCCATTTGTAAATCAGATTGTTTCATTTTTCTTTGTTGGTTGTGGAATTGTAGGAATTCTTTATATATTCTGAATATTGATCCCTTATCAGATGTCTTCTCCCATTTCATGGGCTATACTTTCAGTATGTCGAGTATAACTTTGATATACAGAAAATTTAAATTTCAAAGTAAAACGCTTGTAATCCTAGCTACTCAGGGAGCTGAGATGTGAGGATTGCAGTAAAGCCAGCCTGGGCAGGAAAGTCTGTAAGACTCTTATCTCCAATAAACCACCAAAAAACTGGAAGTGGCGCTGTAGCTCAAGTGGTAGAGCACTCGCCTTGAGCTGAAGAGCTCAGGGACAGTGCCCAGGCCCAGAGTTCAAGACCCACAACCAAAAATTTTTTTTCAAAGTAAAATAACTTACCTTTTTTTGGCCTGTGCTTTTTGAGTCATATACAAGAAATTCTTACCAGAATCAATGCCAAAAGCCTTTCCCTCTATGTTTTTCTCTTTATTCAAATAGTTTCATTTTAGCTCTTCTACATATGATTCAATTTTTATTCACATTTATATGGCATACAGTGAGGTTCTGTCTACATTTTGTGCAGATGAATATTTTTCCCCAATATGATTTGTTGAAAAGACTTGGAATATCTTTTTAAACGTATCATGGCACTTTTAAAATCAGGATGGTGCTGACGAACTTCAAATCTCAGGTGTGACATCTTCTCAGAGGAAGATGATGAAAATGCAGCATCTGGAATCTCCACTTATCTTCAATGGTATTGGAAGCCAGGGAGCTGTGGCAGCAAGCCCTGTAAAATATGAAGAGAAAGATTCTTCACCCCTTCATGAAGCAAAACAGATTTGTGTTGGTAAGACCCATGAAGAAATCCAATATCTTAGCAATAAAAATCAAAACAATGAGGAACAGATTGGCCATACTACCATTGAATTATATGCTTTGTGTGTATATGTGTGTGTGTGTGTTACAAATGTAAAATTTTGGGATGGAGGTATGGCTTAAGTGGTAGAATATTTGCCTACCAAGCAAGAGTTCAAATTCCAGTAGAGCTAAATGTAAAATGTTAAGTAATAAAAAGCCAATTAACCATGAATCCAAAAAGTCTTGTTAATAAACTGGGAGTAAGTACAGAAATTATATTCTCCTAGATAAACCTTTTTAGTCTTTGTTTGATAAATTTGATAATATCTGACATAAAGACAATTTCTGGGTTTCCACTCTAAGTGTGATACTGAAGGTGCTGGTAGATTGGGAAAAAGGAAAAGGAAGATGGTGGATTACTTTAGCCTGGTGCTAGAGTCCTGTGTGGCTGAGATAGGTGCTCTTCACTCTCAGTTCATGAGACTGAACCACATATCTAAGTCTAGAATGGACAGTGCTGGGTGAACAGATACCAAACAGACATCAGGACCCTGACACCCTCATCATCAAGGCCATAAGAAAAAGCCAGTTCTGCAAGAGATGTTGCTCTGCCTGGGAAATACGTATACAGATGCAAAAGGTGGGATGCAAAGGCATTTCTTTGCCCATCAGCAACCTGAGAAACATAGTGGATGACCATCCAGTTCGCAGAGGTAGCAAATAATGGCCCACTATCTAGTTGGATGGTAGAATTCTGGTTGTATTTGTCTAGATTATCATTGGCTGGTCCTGAACATGTCAAAAGATTTTTGGTCAAAAGGATTATAATGGGTAAGTTCAAAGAAGTTGTTCAAGCTGGGTGCCAGTAGCTCACTCCTGTAATCCCAGCTACTTGGGAGGCTGAGATCTGAGGACTGGTGTTTGAAGTCAGCCCAGGCAGGAAACTCCATGAGATTTTGATCTCCAATAAACTATTTTCAAAAGCGGGAGGTGGTTTTGTGGCTCAAGTGGTAGAGTGGTCGTTTTAAGCAAAAAGAAGCTCAGGGAGAGCGCCTGGGCCTAGAGTTCAAGCCCCTGGACCGACCAAAAATAAATAATGCTAATAATAATAATAAAACTGTTCATCTGTTATGTGCCAGGCTAGAGCTGATGGAAAGCTTGAATGTCTGAGGATTTGACTTTGGGGAACATCAGGTTGGCCCACATGAGAACTAATAATGATACTCTCAAGATCATTCGAAGCCTGACTTCCTTTTTCCATTTCATTGAATGTGTTTGGTTGACCCATATGGACAGGCTTTGTATGCATATTAATTGGACTCTGAATTTGGTACAAGATCATTTTTTTTAAGAAAAAATCTTTTTTCTTTTTAATGTATGTTGAAATGTGTGGAGTGAACATGTAAATATAGCAGAGAAATAAATAAAAGCATGAAGACAGGCAGGGTTAACTCAAACAAATATGAACTAACATCAATGATTTTAAATACAATTTCTATATAAAGATCTATATAGAAAATAAAACTCAGTATGTATTAAAATGAAATTTGTGTTAGTAAATTATTTTTGATGTTATTTGGTGATGAACTGTGTCCATTGGTGATAAATCAAACAACTTCTAGTAGATTTACAAATTGATAATATAATTCATGTTTTTCTTGGCACAATTATATCAATTACAATACCAAAACCAACTGTTGTATATGACCCAATGGACAATTCCTGTATATAACCTAAGGAAGTGTAAAATATAGTATCCAACAAATAAACTTACATTTTCATTTTTTTTCTTTTTAACAAAGAAAATATAATTTTAATGAATTGTAATATATTCAGATGTTCTTTTTATGGAAGTTTGCATTTTGCATACTTTTAATGTGATTATTATGAGGGAGTTTGGAAATTGATATCACAAGATTAAGATCTCCACCAATATCAAAATGCTCAGTGGGAAAATTCAGCTATGTGCATTATTGGACAAATAGACCATTTTATCAAAGATGATTATCAAAATTTAATATTATCTGAATCATTATGAGCATGCGACTTGGAGTTATCAAAAAAAATCTCTCAATCTTTCCTCTTTGCAAATGTATCTCTGGAAAGGCCTAAGCTATGTTAAAGTTCCTCTCATGGCTACAAGGTCATTTTTAATGAACAGAACTTAAGAAGGCCCAACTGTGTTTCTTTTACTGCAAATGATACTAGCACAGTCGAATATTCTCACACTGTGGTGTATAGAGGGGAAAAAGGTTGCAAGTATAACTCACTAACAATGTCAATCTAGTTCTTTTAACAAAAGACATTCTGCAAGAAAAATGAAAAATAAAAGGACTAGAAATTAATGGTGAAACAAGAAACTTACAGAAGGAATATAAGGAAATATAAGAGCACATGCAATTAAAAATACTATGGAAGATACTAATGTGAATGTTAAACAGTGATTCAAAGAGACAGTGATACTAATGCTATTTCTATTTCTTTTCTAGCCTAAATTTGATTTGCTATTTTTTATTACTATCAATGACTTGTTCATGGAAGTTAAACTTTGAGATGTCCTCATAGGCTATTGATTAGTCTTACCCCTTCATTGCTCGCTCATCTCCCATGTCCTATCCTGAGATTCAATTTGGTTAAAAAAAGGATACATAAATTGGTACAAGATCATTTTGTAGGATGATGTTCTGAACAGATAAAAATGTTTGAAAGTTTATTTTATAACAACCCACTTTCATGGTAACTAATCCAGCCCTCTGAAAGCCAGAGGTCAGTTGGGATGAGTGGGGTTGGGAAAGATGAAGGAGAATGATAGAAGAGATGACACTGACCAAAATGCAGTATATGCCTTTGGTCATATAAAATAATATGTACTGAGATGAACTCCAGGAAATGGAAGCAAGAAGGTTTTTTGTTATTGTTTTTGTTTTCTTTTCTTTTTGTCTTATTTGTTCATTTACCTGTCTTTGCAGGGTAAAGGGGCACAGAAATAGAGAAACAAAGAGAGAACAAATGCAGCAGTGGTACTCACTGGCCACTATGTTGAAAATGAACTATACAACTTGTGAGTGGGATGGGAAGGAAAAACTGGGAGAGAGAGAGGAAAGGGATGACATTGTGCAAAAAGAAATGTACTCATTGCCTGACTTATGTAACTATAACCCCTCTACACATCATCTTTATAATAACAGTTTTAAAAATAAATTAAGAAAGTAACAAAGATGCATTATACTCACAAAATGATATGCTGAAACCCTTTTTAGAACTACTTAAAGATAAGTTTTTAACTAAAAGGCAAGAACTCTCATGAAAAAGACATTAATCCATTTGTAATCCCCAAATCTCCCCCTACTCCTCATCTCCCAATACTCTCACAGTAAAGAATTAAATTTCCAACATATGAAATAGGGGGCAAGTCAAAACCATAGCACACAGTTAGTTGGCTCATTTGATTGATAATCTACCTTCTGTGACTACCAATAATGTAGACGTGGGGCTGGGAAGGTGGCTGAATGGTGGAGTGCTTGCCTTGCATCCATGAGACCCTAGGTTCAATGCCTCAGCACCACATAAACAGAAAATGCCAGAAGTGATGCTGTGGCTCAAGTGGTAGAGCACTAGCCTAGATCTGAAGAGCTGAGGGACAGTGCCCAGGCCCAGAGTTCAAGCCTCAAAACTGACAAAAAAAAAGTGTAGACAAATCTCAATTCATACCAAAGGGTAGTACAGCACAAGCCCACCAAATGTGGCTCAGAATAGCAATTCCTTCTGAGGAACAATTGTTCCAGTCCAATAGAATAGCCTGACAGAGGACCATCAATTGGAACAAAATCTCAAACAGCGTTATCTGTTTCTAACAACATCCTACAAAATGATCTTGTGACAAATTCAAATAAGCTTAAGCTCAAGAGGTCAAGATCCTAAAAAAAGGCAGAGGTTGACCTTGAACCCAGGTTATGTAACTTGGAAAATTAAGAATAGAGGTCTTTGCAGGAGATGATATACCATCTAGGGGTTTTAGACACCTATCAAGAGTTTAAGTTGGTTAGTTTTCTTTTTTTGTTTCCAAGAGAATGTTATTGACTATAAAGTAAGGTTCTATAGATAGGGAAATCTGCAATGTGTGTACTGTTTCTGCTCAGCAAAGAATTTGTTTTGCCTTATGTACGATTTTAACATGTGTCTCTGGGAATTCATGAAGATGAATTATAATTAGAAGAGTTTGGAACAAAAATCTTTTTACATGAAACACAAAATTTTCTTGGTGTGATTTTGATATGCATTGATTTTTCTTGGTATTCAACTTTAAATTGGGAAACATTTGTTTCTTTTGTTCTAACCTTTACCAAGAGTTTTTCACTATTACAAAAACAAGCACATCATCAGAAACAATGTTTTTCAGACTTTTTGAATTACCAACCCAATAAGTACCATTTTATGCTCTTAAAGCATATATAGTCTTACCTATTCGCTTTTATCTTTTAGTAGTCATACAATGTTCAACTTGACAGTTTATGAGTACGATGTATCTTGATCAGTGTCACCTCTTCCATTCTTCCAACCTCATCTACCAACCCATCAAGTAGCTTGATTTCATTTTCCAATTTGCACTGAATATTATGGTTGCATTTTCCTATCCTTCCTCTCTCCATTCATCTGCCCCCTCCCTTTGACCTCTCTGACAAAATATATCAACTTCCTGGTGAGATTTGCTCTGTAACTTACAATATAGTATATTTTTTAGAATGTTGAATAGGCTGCTGAGAAAACATATGTATTGTTCAGCTAAGGGATGAAAACTTCTACAAATGTCTGTTGGACCTAAAGTGTCATTTAAATCTGTGGTTTCTTTGTTGAGTTTTAACCTAAATGTTTTACCTGTTGGTTAGAATGGGGAGTTAATGTCTCCAAATATTATTGTATTGGTATCTATCTTTGTTTATTTGTGCCAGAACTCAGGGCCTAAGGTGGCACTCAGCCATGTAAACCACACCTCCACTTCCAGCTTTATGTTGGTTAGTTGGACAGAAAAGTCTCAGGGACTTTCCTGCCCTGGCTAACTTCAAACTGTGATCCTCAGATCTCACCTCCTGAGTAGCTAGGATTATAAGCATGAGTCACCAACAAATAGCTATGTATGTTTGAAGTCCAATGTTATTTATTTGCTGCATATATGTTAAAAATTGTTATGTCTTCTTGAAAGTTCCCTTTGTTGAAATGAAATAATTGGCCTTTAAAAATCTTTTCCACTAAATCTGATTGGAAATCTACTTCATCAGATATGAATATCTCTATTACAGTCTGTTTATGAGGTTCATATGTTTGGAAGAATGTTTTCCCAACCTTTCACCTTAAGAAAGGATATATTTTGGCTGGGTGCCTGTAATACTAGCTACTCAGGAGGCTGAGATCTAAGGATTGTGGTTCAAAGCAGCTTGTCAGGAAAGTCTGTGAGACTCTTATCTCCAACTGACCACCAGAACAATGGAAAGTGGAGCTGTGGCACAAAATGGTAGAATACCAGCCGTGAGCAAAAGAGCTCAGGGACAGTCCCTAAGCCCTGAGTTCAAGCCCCACGACTGCAAATAAAAAGCAAAAACAAAAACAACAAAAAGTTTATGTTTGGCTGGGCGCCAGTGGCTCATGCCTGTAATTCAAGCTACTCAGGAGGCTGAGATCTGAGGATCTCAGTTCAAACCCAGCCCAGGAAGAAAAGTCCATGAGACTCTTATCTCCAATTAACCACCAGAAAACTGGAAGTGGCACTGTGGCTCAAGTGGTAGAGCACTTGCCTTGAACTGAAGAACTCAGGGACAGAGACAAGGCCCAGAGTTCAAACCTTACACCAAACAAAAAAAATGGTATATATTTCTTTTTTCCCCATCTAGGTCTACTGTAGTGCTGGTTTAGTGATTCTATATGGTGGTTTTGGGTGTTGGGTTTTTTTTATCATGAGTATTTTGTTTGCTTTTTGGTTATGAATGAAAGCTTGGTTGGCTAGAGTAATCTGTGTTGGCAGTGGTTTACTTTTAATGTGCCTTGACTTACAATTTCTATTGAGAAGTCTGCCTCTATTCTGATAGATTTTCTCTTGGAAGTGACCTGTCTTTTGTTCCACATATAGCCTAAAAGCATTCTTTCTTTCTGCTTACTGTTTTAATTGTAATATGTCATTGAGAGGTTCTTTGTTGATCAGGTCTGTTGGGTGTTCTCATGCATAAATGGGCTTTTTGTTTTTTCAGGATTTGGGAAGTCTGTTCTTCTTTTAAATTATTTCCTATGTCTTTAGCTATCTGTTCTTTTCCTTCCTCAATACCTATCAGATGTAAATTTGGTCTTTTAATTATTAAGTCCTGAAATTCTTGCAAACTCCTTTCATAGTTCTTGGGGGGTTTTTTTGTTTTTGTTTTTTTACTATATTTGCTTCTTCTCTTCCTGTCTATTATATCTACTCTTCCATCACACCCAAAAACTCTGTCTTCTACATCATCAGTTCTGCAAGTGAAGCTTTCTACTTTAACTTTTATCTCTTGGCCTTCAGCTTGATCATTTTTCCAAATCTCTGTCTTTTTTTTTTTAATTGTGAAAATACTGTACAGAGGGGTTACAATTATATGGGCAAGATAATGAGTACATTTCTTATCAAGCATTGTTGCCTCCTCCTTTGTTTCCCCTTCCCATCCCTTCCCAGTCTCCCCCTGCTCCCCCACCTAATCCTCCCCCCCCACCAAAGTTGTAAAGTTTGTTTTCGACATGACGTCCTTTTTCATGTCTTGTGTTGAATTCCTTCATTAATTTATCTGTGCCTTCTTTGATCTCTTTTAGCCTTGTGATTACATTTTCTTTGAACTTATTTAGCCTTTTACCTGCATTCACTTGGGTTTTATTTAGCTTTTATTACCTGTGTTTTCATTGATTTCCTTTATTTCTCTCTTAGTATTCTCTTTGTGTTCATAAATTTGCTTCTAGAGGTCCTTTTTCATTTCACTGAATTTACTTTTTTTTTTTTGGCAATCGTGGGGCTTGAACTCTGAGCCTGGACACTGTCCCTCAGCTCTTCAGCTCAAGGCAAGCATTCTACCACTTGAGCTACAGTACCACTTCCGGTTTTCTGGTGGTTTGTTGCAGATAAGAGTCTCACAGACTTTCCTGCCCAGGCTGGCTTTGAACTGAGATCCTCAGAGCTCAGCCTCCTGAGTAGGTAGGATTAAAGGTATGAATCACCAGCTCCCTGCTTCATTTTATCAACAGTCCTTTGAGCTCAGTGTTTGAAGGTTCTTTTACTTCACTATCATTCGGTACCTTTGTTGATGATTGTGATTTTTCATTGCTTTCTCATATTTGTATTTCTGACTTGTCTGTACTCATTTGAAGACTGAGGTATGGGCTTTCAGATGCTTGAAGTCCTGATGGATTGTTCTCTGTGTTTTCACTGGGCTAAGTGTTAGGTAATAAGCCATTTCCCACCACTGATATGAGACTGCATCTCAGCTTTAATACCATGTCCAAATCAAAATGCAGTAGGATATAATTTACATACAGTAGGATATAATTGATACCTGTATATGCACATCCAGACTCACTTCATGTACTTTAGGGGCTGGGTTTTTGTAAAGTTATAGGAATAGAGGTTATGAGGAAAGAGACATGGAGTGCAGAAGAGAGTGACACAGGGAATAGCATATACTTCAGTTGTGAGGAGGAGAGGTAATGTCAGGAATTAAATATAAGTAAAAAATTAAAAGAGGCTTCTGGGTAAAAGGAAGGGAGGGGAGGTAGGTTGCCAAATTGGATTTATTATTTTTAGAGTAGTTTTAGCCTCATGGCAAAACTAAGAGGAAGGCACAGAACTTTCCCACATATGCATAACCATTACGAATATCCCTCACCAGAGCGGCCTATTTGTTGCAATTAATGAACCTATACTGACACATCATTATCACCTAAAGTAAGGTTCCCTCTGCAGGGTTTTGTTCTATTTGATTTTTTTTCTTTTGTTGGTTATGGGGTTTGAACTCATGACTTGGGCAATGTCCCTAAGCTTTTTCACTCATGGATAGCACTCTACTACTTTGACTCACAGCTCCACTTCTGGTTTTCTTGTGGATAAGTGGAGATGAGTCTCATGGACTTTCCTGCCCAGACTGACTTTGAACTGTAATCCTCAGCCTCCCAAGTAGTTAGGATTACAAGTGTGAACCACCTCCACCTGCCTTGTTCTATTTTTTTTATTTACTTATTTGTTCATTCATTCATTCATTTAGTGTGGGACTGGAATTTGAACTCAGGGCCTCTCTATCACTTAGCTGTGTCCCATGCCAATCCAACAGGTTTGGACAAATACATAAGAACATGTACCCACCAGTATATTGTCATATAAAATGTTTTCCTAGCACTGAAGTCCTATAGGCTTTTGGAAGAATATGATCAAATATATGTGTGTGTACAAATATATACTTATATATTTTATATACATATATGTGTATATATGTATGCATACATGTATGGATACATATGTACCGATATATGTATGCATATATACATAGGTAGGTATTATGACTTTCACTTTAGTATATTCAGACAATCTTGCAGAACGTTTGTTACAAAAACTGTTGTTTCTCACTGGAGGGAGCATTGCTATGGGACTGACCAAGGCTGACGTGAACACATTACATCAGGGTTTCCATTTCTGCTATACCCTTGCTTCATTTCAATGGGGATTTTTGTTGTGAAGTCAAACTCCTGGCTTCTTTGAGAGCATCTGTACCTATAGGAAAGGGTGGGTGGCCCCTTGAATCTCCAGCCACTAGCCTATGGTTCCAGGCACATTAAAGTCATATGGGACCACAATGACAAAATGTATGACTGAAGAAATAACAGTGTCTGTAAAGTGCAGTAGGATTCTCTGGCAAAGTCAAGCACTGGTGGCTCATGACTGTAACCCTAGCAACTCTGAAGGCTGAGATCTAAGGATCATGGTTTGAAGCCAACTTGGGCAGAAAGGTCCATGAGATTCTTATCTTCAGTTAACTGGAAAAAAGCTGAATGGAGATGTGGTTCAGTGTTAAATGAAAAAGCTAAGTGAGAGCATGAGGCTCTGAGTACCAGTACTGGCACACATAAAAAGTTGGCAAAGAAAGGAACCATTTGCCTTGCTAAGACACTCTTAGCAATATACTATAGAAAGGACAATAATGACAGAAGGGATCATGTCATTGGGGTTAGTCTCAGGAAATAGAGTCAATACTCCAGGAGTACTGACGTGGACACCAATGCCTTCTGTCTACTTCATGTCAAAATTATGCTCAAATAGTGGGTGTAAAAACTCATCCCCTAGCTGGGCACTGGTGATTCATGCCTCTGTGTGTGTGTGTGTATGTGTGTGTGTGTGTGTGCGTGCGTACGTGCGCGCGCACATGTGCACCAGTTCTGGGACTTGAACTCAGAGCCTTAGCCTTGTGTGAAGCTCTAGTCTGGTGCTCTACTACTTGAACCACTCCCCCACCTCCAGTTTTTTACTGGTTAGTTGGAGATAAGAGTCTCTCAGATTTGTCTGTCTGAGATCCTCAAACCTCATGAGCCTCATGAGCAACTAGGATTACAGGTGTGAGCCACCAGTGTGCTGAGTTCTCAATAATCTTTTTTTTTCTTCTTTTTGGTGCAAGTACTGGGGCTTGAACTTGGCCTGGGTGTTGTCCCTTAGATTTTCCCTCTCAAGGTGGTGCTCTATGCCTTGAACTATACCTCCACTTCTGACTTTTTGTTGGTTAATTGGAAATAAAAATCTGACTTTCATGTCCAGGTTAGCTTTGAGTCACAATCCTCAGATCTCAGCTTCCTAAGTAGTTAAGATTACAGGTGTGAGCTACTGACTTCTTTGGTGGCCATGGCTGAAGCCTGTTTCCCCCACCCCCAGACTCCTCAGGAAGCTGAGATCTGAGGATCATGGTTCAAAGCTAGCTTGGGCAGGAAAGTCTGTGAGACACTTATCTCCAATTAACTGCAGAAAAAGCTGGAAGTGAAGCTGTGACTCAACTGGTAGAATGCTAGCCTTGAGAAAAAGGAGCTCAGGGACTGCCCAGGCCTAGAGTTCAAGCCTCAGTACCAGCAAAAAAACAAAACAAAACAAAAAAAACTCATCCCTTAAAGTAAGAATCTAAATGCCCTGTGGTTTGAGTCAAGGCTCAGGAAACCATGTGAGATCAAGGGCTTGAAAACACATCTGGAAGGTGTTGAAGGAGAAGCAGCCTAACAGCACCTGCCTTGTCTCTTTCCCAGCACATACAGACCAAGGAGGTAGTCCCCTTTTCATACAAGTCTTTCTCTGTTCTGTTTCCTTTTCTTTGTTACTCCCCTCAGGTTTATAAACTGCAGCCTTATTATAAAAAGAAATAAGGTGTCCCCAGCTTTTAACTAAACAAAACCCTGCCCTGAAAAACAGAGGAATAAACACTGATTAAAGCTATGTGCTTCTTACCACACTGTGTGGCCAGAAACACAGGCTCCCTCCACAGTGCTGTCTATATATATAATGGAATTTTATTCATCCATTAGGAAGAATGATATTGAATCACTTGCAAAGAAACAGAAGGACCTGAAAAAGATTATGTTATGTGAAGTCAAGTCCAGAGGGACAAAGGTTGCATATGTTCTCTCATATGTGGAAGCTAGAATTCGTTTATAAATATGTAAGTAAATACGTTGGGTGGTATGCAAATGTATACAAATGTATTAGTATTAACAATAGGAATAATGATTCACATTGATTACCTATGCTGAAAGAAACATTGTCTCCTGTAATCACCACAGACTAATTGCTCTCCTTTACAGATGAGGATACTGAAGCAAAGATGTGGTTGGATATACAGAGCTATGAGGAGATAGTAGTGAGATTTGAACTCACATCTGCGTGGCTTCATAATATTCTCACCACTCCCAACCAGCTTTAGACTGATGTTGAGTGGTTTTGAGCAGAACTCCTACCTCCTTTCTCCCACATCTGTGCCTTTAGAATTTCTGAGTCTTTTCTTGGTCCTCTTGTCTCTGGTCCAATCTTCCCACATGGCTCACTTATTATTATTGTTGCTTTTATTTGCCATTGAGATTTCAGAATGTAATCACTGCTATGGCCGGATAGCCTAGGGCACACCTGTCACTTAGAAATCACAAACGTAGCACAGATGTCTCCAAGTTCAGGTTAACAATGCCTGGCACTTTTTAGCTAAGAGAATGGGAGCCCATAACTGTCATATATGGAATAGCAGAAGCAAGGTGATGAAGAATGCACGCAAGCTAGCCAGAAGTCTAGGTCACAGGTCTGATAGGCTAGGGCTTTTTCTTTGCCTGTTCTGGTAACCGATGGCAAAAAGCAACGATGATGGTTTTGTGAGGGTAATTCTCATATTGGGGGGGGGCTGCTAAATGCTGGGTTTGTGCATCAGCTACAGGGCTAATAGCAGGTTACCAAGACTCAAATTTAAACAGGAGTCCCTCATGTGAACGCTCCCCCTCCCTCTCTCCCTCCTTCCTTCCCTCCCTCCCTGCTTGCTTCCTTTCTTGCTTATTTCCTTCCTTCCTTCTTCCCCTCCTCCCTCTCTCCCTCCCTCTCTTCATTCCTTCCTTTCCCTTCCCTCTTTCTCTCCCTCCCCCCCCAATAGTACTGGAGTTTGAACTCAGAGCTTTGTGCTTGTTAAGCATGGTGCTCTACTACTTAAGCCATACTCTCCTCAAAACAGGGTAATAAATGTGGGAAATGAAAGCTCTTAGAGAAGCAAGCTGAAGAATCTCAGAAGAGAATGTGGAGGCTATGCTAACTGCAGGCAGTGGAATTACCTTGAAATGAGGATGATAACATGTCTTAAAGCGAGGACTAAAACCAAAGCCAATCAAAGTGAAGAGAGTTCAAGGCCAATAGGGAAGAAATGCTCTGTCACCTGCCCACATAGCTCCAGATATAGACAATGCATTCCAAGTTCGTGGAAGGGGCAGGAGTTCTGTGAAAAGGATCCAAGGAGCAACAGCCAGTAGAAGAGTTGGCCATTGGAGGTTGGCAAAACATGCTGGTGGGGGGAGGCGTGGCTCAGATGGTAGGATGCCTGCCAATGAGTGATAAACATTTCAGATGAGAGAGAGAGAGAGAGCACCCTTTTAGGGATTTTAGGGGTTGGAGGCGTGGCTCAATTGGTAGAGCACTAGCCAGTGAGTGAAAGCGTTGTTTTTTTTTTTTGGGTCCAGTCATGGGGCCTGAACTCTGGGCCTGGGCGCTGTCCCTCAGCTCTTTAGCTCAAGGCTAGCGCTCTACCACTTGAGCCACAGCGCCACTTCCGGCTTTTTTCTTTTTGCGTATGTGGTGCTGAGGAATCGAACCCAGGGCCTCGAGCATGCAAGGCAAGTGCTCTACCACTGAGCCACCTTCCCAGCCCGAAAGCATTGGGTTTTAAGCCCTGGTCTCTGATGGAAGGGAGAAAATCTTCAGCTTTAAAGTTTGTGCAGTTAGAAAAAAAAACTGAGAACAAAGTGATGAAGCCGGCACCAGTGGCTCACGTCTGTAATCCTAGCTATTCAGGAGGCTGAGATCTGAGGATTGCAGTTCAAAGCCAGCCCCAGCAGGAAAGTCTGTGAGACTCTTATCTCCAATAAACCACCAGAAAACCAGAAGTGGTGTTGAAGCTCAAGTGTTAGAGTGCTTGCCTTGAGCTGAAGAGCTGAGGGACAGCGCCCAGGCCCAGAGTTCACAGTGATGAGATGAGATCTACTATGAGGCAGATCTGCCAGAGCCAGACAGGCAACATTAACCCACTGCACTGAGGGGTGTCAGAAGCCAGGCAGGAATGTGATTTTTAGGCCAAAGGCTAAGGGGGGAGAGCTGGGGGCCTTGAAGCCCAGTGATGTGCTCAGAAACCTGGGAGTCTAAGCTAGTGCAATGGTCCCCAAGGACAAAGAGCCAGTGTCACAATTGAATTGTGACCTCCTCCATTCATACGTTGGAGTCCTGTGTACAGGACTCCAGAAAGTGACCTTACTTGGAGATAGTATTTATAAAAGCATCAAGCTAAAATGAGTTTATCTGAGTTTAAAATGAGTTTATTAGCCATATCTGATGGGATTCCATCTGGAGAAGCAGAAGCAGGAGATACGGTCTTTAAAGCTGCGGGGTTGCAGGCCCTCCACTACTTGAGCCACACTTCCGGCCCCTTTTGCTTTAGTTATTTTGTTAGATAGGGTGTTGTATTTGTGCCTAGGGTGACCAGGACTACAATCTTCCTATATTTTATGCTTCTTATAGGCATGAACCACTGTGGTGATTCAAATTCTTATTTCTGAGGAATATATTCTCTGTTATATGGTTTAAGATGATAGTGGTTGAGGATTAAAAGAAAAATCTTTAACACAACCCCTTTTTTGTGTGTGCTGATCCTGGGAATGGAACTCAGGGGCTATGCGCTGTCCCTGAGCTTTTTCACTCAAGGTTGGTGCTCTACCACTTGAGCCACATGACCGCTTCTGGCTTTTTGCTGATTAATTAGAGATAGGAGTTTCGTGGATTTTCCAGCTGAGGCTGTGATCCTCAGATCCTAGCCTCCTGGGAAGGAAGGATTATAGGCATGAGCCACCGGTGCCCAGCAAAAGCCTCTTTTTATTATGGACAATTTCACAGATGCAATAAAGGAGACATTAGAAAATGAGCATGACTATACAAAGTATGAAACCACAACCATCACAGGTTCTTGCCCACTCAGGTTTTATTCATAAATGAGTTCTTCTTCCTCCACATTGAATAATAGAAGCAAGTGCCAGCTAAGATATTATTTTATCCACAAATATTTCACTAAGATATCTCTAAAATGCAATATGTAAAAAACAAAAAACAAAAACAAAACTCCTATTGCTGTGAAACAATGGCCATGCTCTGATTGTCTCATTATTTTTTATAAAATTTGCTGGAGAATCCCAAAATAATCCATGAACTACACTTGGTGTATGTGTCCTGAGTTTCTTTTATCCACAGGTTTCCCCTCTGCCATCTTTTTTTTTTTTTGAGTGTGTGTCAGTCATGGGGTTTGAATTTGGGGACTGGGCCCTGTCGCTCAGCTCTTTTGCTCAAGGCTAGTGCTTTTCCACTGTGAGCAATAACACCACTTCTGGTTCTCTGGTGGTTCATTGTAGATAAGAGTCTCATGGACTTTCCTGCCTGTGCTGGCTATCAACTATGATCCTCAGATCTCAGCCTTCTGAGTAGCTAGAATCACAGGTGTGAGCCACCAGCACCCAGCCTTCCCCTCTTCTTTTTCCTTGAAATATTATGACAAAAATCTGTCACCTTTCCAACTGAATCTCCCACTGTCTAATTTTGCTTATTGCTGCTAGATTTTCCCACACCTGATGAGTAAATTCAGATGGTTGTGCTGAGTCAGGTTTTGGGAAGGACTGTTCTGAAGGTGATCATGATCCTCCCCCATGAGGCACAGCGTCTTCATAGATCTCTCCTCTTGTGCTGTCAGTAGTTAAGGATAGTACTGCCCTCAATCTTAATTCCCCTGAGTTCTGCCAAATACTGACAGTTTGTTTCCACTTTTCCTTGAGTATGTATATGAAGAAAGAGGAGAGATTCTTCCTCCTCAGTATCAGCATCCATCTTCATCCCCTTTCTGCTCCTAACGCAGAATAATAGAGGCTGACTCATTTATGGAGCAAAGAAATGTATTGCTCATAGTTCCAGAGGCTAGGAAGTCCAAGACCAAAGACCTCAGCATCTGCTGAGGCCTTTCACGTGACAAGAGGGAAGGGGAAGGGGGTTGTCTTCTCAAGATTCTCTTCTTTTGAGCCATTAATCCCATCATGGTATTACCTCATTTTACCCCATTACCACTTAAACACCTTACCCCCAAATCCATCAACATGAATTTGAGGATTGTTTCCAGGACATGAACTTGGGGAGACAATCAAATCACAGCCAAGAAGACAAGTCCCACAGAAAAGTCAGCTCAGCGCTTGGCTGTTTTCAGAATAATTCAGAAGGATGTTGGATCACTAACATCCTTTGAAGGGGACCGATGAGTTTATTTTCAGTTTGCATTATGGCTAAGTGATGGTGGATCATGCTTATAATTCTAGCTACTCAGGAGGTTGAGAACTGAGGATTGCATTTTGAAGCCAGCCCAGGCAGGAGAGTCTGTGAGACTCTTATTTGCAATTAATGACCAGAAAACTGGAAATGGAGCTGTGGCTCAAGTGGTAGAGTGCTAGACTTGAGCACGAAAATTCAAGGACAGTGCCCAGACCATGAGTTCAAGCCCCAGGACAGGCACACAAATATTTTTTCATTATGAATTTACAGATTTTCAATTTATTTAATCTTTTATTCAGTGGTTTGTACTCATGCTTAAGTAGTCCCTTCTTTGGCCATTTGGAGACACTTCAAGTTGATTCTTCAGTTTTGGACATAAGTTGATTAAGTATTTTAGGAAAAGGATATAGCTACCAGTTTCTTGAACTCTAGTTTATTCACCAGCATTATGCCAACTGTTCGGATTGGAAAGTCCCACTAGAAAATATTTTCAAGTATGAGTTTCTTCTCTGTTTATACAGTTTTAAATTATACCCATGTCCTATGCTTTAATCCTTTATGTACATAGTAAAAACCCCACCAAATGTTACATGATAAGATCAACATGAAACAAGCCATGTTTTTAAGATGGTGGGCTTTTAGGAGGTCACTGAATACATCTCTCTCAGCCAACACCTAGAGCAGAGGGAAGAAATTCGGCCATGGCCCAAAGCGCTGCCTCTGCCTGCCTGGTGAGAAGCCAGGCGTGGTAAAAAGAGATGAGGCTGCTGCTCTCAGCACTGGGGCCTGGAGCTCAAGGCCTGGTTTCCTGCCAAGAGTTTGGCATGCACACAGCTGAGATTTCTAAAGTGTCCTGGCCCCCAACCAGGTCCTTAAAACACCCAGCAATCTGGCGAGCAGACACAAGTTGGGAGCCGGTTCAGGTGAGGGGAGGAAAGCTGGCTGCAGAGACAAGAAAATCATGTGTCTTCTCTTGGAGAAGAAAACATTTGCATCTAGAAAAGTTCACCTCCCTAAGAAGAGATTCTGTTCTGTTAAAAAAAAGAAAGAAAGAAAGAAAAAGAAAGACTGAAATTGGGTGCAGGTAGCTCATGCCTATAATCCTAGCTGTTCAGGAGGCTGAGGCTCTGACAGTTGTGGTTCAAAGCCAACTGGACCGATAAGTCCATCTGGATCCTCAAAGCTCAGGGTATAGTTAGGATTATAAGCATGTATCACCAGCACCCTGCTAAATATCTTTTCTTCTCCAAAACAACCAAAACTTGAATTTGGGTACATTTTGAAATGGTAATCACAATTCTCTAATTTTTTAAGTTTTAAAGCAAATATAAATGCAAAAGAAAATCAATAACAAAAGTAAAGTGAAACATGTAAACTTTGTTCTTTGGCCCTTTTCAATTACAGTAACCTTAAAAGCTGGAGGAACTATTGTAAGATAATCCTCATGAGAAAGTAGGAAATTCTAAATAATTCACCATCACCTAAAATTCTGAATACCGAAAGTATCCAATTCTGTGGCCCATGTAAAAATGAAAGAATGGCCCACAGGGGGCTGGGAAGGTGGCTCAGTGGTAGAGCGCTTGCCTTGTATGCATGAGGCCCTGGGTTCGATTCCTCAGCACCACATAAGCAAAAAGAAAAAAGCCGGAAGTGGTGCTGTGGCTCAAGAGTAGAGCGCTAGCCTTGAGCTGAAGAGCTGAGGGACAGCGCCCAGGCCCAGAGTTCAGGCCCCACAACTGGACCCCCCCCAAAAAATAAAATAAATAAAAAGGAGGTAATTAGGGCTGGGAAGTTGGCTCAGTGGTAGAGCACTTGCCTTGCATGCCTGAAGCCCTGGGTTCGATTCCTCAGCACCACATAAGCAAAAAGAAAAAAGCCGGAAGTGGCGCTGTGGCTCAAGAGGTAGAGCACTAGCCTTGAACTGAAGAGCTGAGGGACAGCGCCCAGGCCCAGAGTTCAGGCCCCATGACCGGACCCAAAAAAAAAAAAAGAATGGTCACAGATTGGGAGATCTTCACTAGCCATACAACAGACAAGGGTCTCATATCTAAAATATACTTAGAACTCAAAAAACTAAATCCCCCAACAACAAATCCTCAAAGGAACAACCACCCCATTAATAAGTGGGCTAAAGACTTAAAGAGAAACTTCTCTGAAGAGGAAATAAGAATGGCCAGTAGGCACATGAAGAAATGCTCAACATCTCTGGCCATAAAAGAAATGCAAGTTAAAACAACATTGAGACTCCACCTCACCTCTGTTAGAATGGCTATAATCAAGAAATCTAATAACAACAGATGCTGGAGGGGATGTGGCCAAAAGGGAACACTACTACACTGCTGGTAGGAATGTAAACTTGTTCAACCACTCTGGAAAGCAGCCCAGATGCCCCTCAGTAGGTGAATGGATCAAGAAAATGTGATACATATATATATATATCACATACACATATATATGTATGTATATATATATACACACACACACACACACAATGGAATTCTATGCTTCCATCAGAAAGAATGACACTGCCCCATATGTAGAAAATAAAAAGACTTGGAAAAAAATCATATTAAGTGAAGTAAGCCAGACCCAAAGAAACATAGGTCCCATGGCTTCCCTTATTTGCAATAATTAGTGTACATCAAGAATAATCTTAGTAGATGAGCAGAATAGCTCAATAGTTACCTACATATGACCATATAAGATGATGCTAAGCAAAATGATCTCCAAGACATGGACTCAAGAGGTTTTTCTTTGCTGTGGTTGTTTTTAATGTACTATGTGATTTCTGTTTCTTTTGTATGTTCTTCCCCCACTACAGTATATCCCTGTTGTCGCTGTATTTGATTTTGGTACCCTGGTATTGTAGGTACATTTATCTGAATTAGGGAAGGGAAGGGGAAGAACAGATTGGTGAGACAAAGGACAAGGAAGGGAACCAATGCAACAGCAATATTCACAAGGCAATATGTTGGACATGATCTGTACAACCAGGGAGGGGGGGAATTGGGGAGGAGGGAAATTGGGAGAAAAATGAGGAAAGGGGTAACAAGTTTGACAAGATATGTACTTATTACTTTACTTGTGTAACTATAACCCCTCTGTACATCATCTTGACAAAAGAAAAAGGGTGGAAAAGTGCAGTAGTGCAGCTCACTGGACACTGATGAAAGTGACCTGTACAACTCATGGGTGGAGATGGGAGGGAAGGACTGGGAGAGAATGAGGGAACAGAAGACACTATGAAAGGAAATGTACTCATTACCGGACTCATGTGATTGTAATCCCTCTGTACATCACCTTTACAATAACAATAAAGTAAATTACAATCACCTTTACAATAACAATAAAGTAAATTAATTTCTAAAAAATGAATGAATGAAAATGTGAAAGAAGTGGTATTTAGACTTGTAAACTTTGCTCTTGCTTGGTTTGCATGCATAGTTAGCACTCTACCACTTGAGCCTAGCTTTTTGCTGGTTATCTTGGAGATGGGAACTCACGGACTTTTCTACCATGGTGAGCTTCCCTCAAACTTTCATCCATTCATTCTATTTTTAAATTGATTTACTTTATTGTATTATAAAGGTGACCGTATTTGCTAGTTAATTGGGGACTAAAAAAATCTCACAATTTGTCTGCCCAAGCTGTCTCTGAGCCTTGATCCTCAGATCTCAGCCTCCTGAGTAGTTAGGATTACAGGTGTGAGCCACCAGCAGCCAGTTCCCATTCATTCTTTTTTTTGGGGGGAGGGGGGTCCGGTCATGGGGCCTGAACTCTGGGCCTGGGCGCTGTCCCTCAGCTCTTCAGCTCAAGGTTAGTGCTCTACCATTTAATCCATAGTGCCACTTCCGGCTTTTTTCTTTTTGCTTATGTGGTGCTGAGGAATCGAACCCAGGGCCTCAGGCATGCAAGGCAAGCGCTCTACCACTGAGCCACCTTCCCAGCCCTTCCCATTCATTCTTAAATCGTCTCCCATTAAATCTGATTTAAAGATGCCCACATTTTATGCTCTCACAACATGCACTACTCCTTTCATAATTTGAATCAAAACCAGGAATAAATAATGGCTTATATAAATTAAAATAGACATCTGGGCCAGGCATAGTGATGAGAATCTGTAATCCCAGCAATCAAGGGTTTGAAGCAGAACCAGCAAGAACAGTTTGGGCTACACAGTGAGGTCCAAGCCAACCAGGTTACATAAATACATGGAAGAGTACTATCCCCAGTTTCTAATCTTGCTTTGCTCTATTGGTAGAGTCTGAATGAATACATTGCATCTGTCTGCTCCAATATGGTTGCTTCTAATCAAATACCTATTTCCATGCTGGTTGTAGCAAGAGAAGACTAAAATTTAGAGAATGGAACACTGGCTCCAAATAGCCCTGCCCAGGACTGATAATGCATTACTTCTGGGAGCACCTAATGGGTCAAAGCAAGTCACAAGGTCACCTGAATTCAGGATGATCCAGAGAGGGGAAAACCGCAAATTCTGTCAAAGAATAGCAATGTCAATTTCAGCCTCCTGTCCAGGAAGCTGATGTAAACATTAATGTTGAGATAGGGGGAAAGCATGTATTATTCTGGTGATTTGAGTTTTTAATCTTCTAAAACAAGCACTTTGCTAAAGAGTATATTTGTCTGAAACTTTGTCATGTTCCCTTCTGGTTCGTGTGCATTCTTTCCTCAGCCGTTCTAAACCAAGGGATTTACCAGAAAGATCCCTGTGAGAATGAGCTTTAAGGCCAATAGCAGAATGTGCTTACCCACACTGCGGGGCATCTGGTCACAGCTGCCACCAGAGCAAGCAGATTTAGTTCCTTTGTTCCACGTGAGCCACAATTGTACTGTGGCTCTTCATTCATTTGTCAGGAAAAGCAGATGCTCTCGGGGCTTTACAGAGTGGAACTTTCCTCACTGAGTGACGCCTCGGTGACTTTACATCTGTTTACTTACCATGCCTATGTGTGCATGCACGCATCCATACTGCAGCTTGAACTCGGGCCTACACGCTGTCCCCTTAGCTTTTTCGCTCAAGGCTGACCCTGGCATCTGGGCCATACCTCCACTTCGAGCGTGTGTGTGTGTGTGTGTGTGTGTGCCAATCCTGGGGCTTGAACTCAGAGCCCAGGTGCTGCTCCTGAGAGTCTTTTGCTCACAGCTATCACTCTACCTCTTGAGCCATAACTTCATTTCTGACTCATTTTTCTTGGCTAGTTTACTGGAGATGAGTCTCACACACACACACACTTTCCTGCCCTAGCTGGTTTTGAACTGTTAGATCTTCCCTGGAGAACAGCACCCCCCCTCCCCCCCCTCCCATCCCCTTCCTAAACCGCAGCACGTGTAGCCTAACCGGTAATCACATGACTCTTGAGTCAGCAAAGGACCCCAGACTCTGAGCTCACTTCCTGATCCGTTGAGGTCATTTCCTGAACCGCCCCTTCAGGCCTCCTTCGCATAGTGAGAGGCTCCCTGGGCTCTGAGGTCACTTCCGCATCCGCTGTGGTCCCGCCTTCCCCCTCCTTTTCCCTATATAATCCTTTTCAACCCCTTGTTCCCTTTCTTCCTCTCCTCTCCTTCCCTCCCTCTCTTCGATCCCCCCTCTTCCTTCCTCCCTCTTTCTCCTTCCCTCTCCCTCCTTCCCTCTCTCCGTCTCCTGCTGGCCTGCTGTTTGCTCTCCCTCCAACAAACTCTTCTCTGCCTGACCCGTGGCGGTCTCCTTTGGTGAACCTTACTGATCCACAGTCCCCAGGTCTCAGCCAGGATTACGGACGTGAGCCACGGCGCCCGGCTGGGAGAATCGATGCGTTTGCTTCCTCATCCCTGCTTAGGCGCTGTCCAAATCCTCCTGGGCCGCTTTACAAAGTAGCTCCAGTCAACGGCGGTCATTTAAAATCTATTGATTCACTTGCGATGTCCTTGCAAAAGTGATGTTTAATGGCTCCATAAAGGCTGGGTAACTTTGCTTTGGACCTGTGTCCATTCCTGCTTTACATCATTCTTATTTATACATCAAACATTACCAACAATAAAAACAGAATGATTTCCCACAGACTTGAGTCTTATTTTCTCCTCAGAAATCCTAAAAACAAAACAGAACCGGGAAGCTATTGTCTTGAGAAAGACCCTCTTCACCTTGACCGTCAGTCAAAACAAGAAAGGAAAAAAAAAAAAAAAAAACACAGATTGAGAGTTTATTTGCCAACAAATTCTACAGGAGCCCCGATCTCAAGTTGTTCAAAACTGAAAGTAGAAAAGAGAGCAACGATTTTTACAACAATGGATTCTCAGCCACTTTGGATTCTGGTAATTTTTTGGCTGCTAGTATTTATTTTTTTAGAATAATATTTTCTTCTAAAAGGATCTTGTATGCTCCACTAAACAATATTAGTCTCTATGCTAAACATTTATATTACTTAAACATTTTAGCTCTTTTTTAACCTTTAGGTTATAAAAGGCAATACAAGCCACAAATGCCAGTGGAAGAAAGAAGCCAAGCACTAATGGCTCACCTCTGCAATCCTAGCTACGCAAGAGGCTGAGATCTGAGGATGGAGGTTCAAAGCTAGCCACAGCAGGAAAGGCTATGAGACTCTTAACTCCAGTTTACCATCCAAAAGCCAGAAGTCAAGTTGTGGCTCAAGTGATAAAGCACCAGCCTTATGCAGAAAAAGGTAAGGGACAGTGCCCAGGGCCTGAGTTTAAGGCCTAATAGTGGCATGCACACACACGTATACACACCAAAACCCAGCAATATTATACTACAGAAAGTTCACAGAAAAAATTCCTAATTTCCTTTCATTATAACACAAATGTTTTGAGGTTGTTTTGTTTTGGGTTTTTTTTTTTTCAGTCAGTTATGGGGCTTTAACTCTGGGCCTGGGCATTGTCCCTCAGCCCATCAGCTCAAGGCTAGCAGTCTACCACTTGAGCCTCAGCACCACTTCCAGTTTTCTGAGTGGTTTGTTGGAGATGAGAGTCTCATGGACTTTCCTGCCCAGGCTGGCTTTGAACCATGATCCTCAGATCTCAGCCCCCTGAGTATCTAGGTTTACAGGCGTGAGCCCCTGGTGCCCAGCCACAAACCTTTATTGAGTGCTTACTCTGTAACAAAGTTTTAGAAATCCAGCCATGAGAAAGGGGACTTTACCCAAATAAAGATATAATTACAAGCACAGATGTAATTACAAGTGGTGGTAAGTGATATGAAGGAAAATGAAATAAGCTGCCAAGAAGAGACTGATAGAGTTCTGTGCTTAAAATAAGAGTGCTGGCCAAATAGAGTGCCTAATGCCTATAATCCTAGCCACTGGAAGACAGAGATCTGTGGGATCACGTTAAAGACCACGTGGAGCAAAAAGTTTGTGACACTTCCTATCTACCAATTAAAAGCTAGCACAGTGGTTTGCACCTGTCATCCAAGCTATGTGGAAAGCTTAAATAGGAGGCTGACAGTCCAGGCCCTAGCCCAGATAGAAGCATGAGACACTATTAGAAAAATTATGAAAGCAAAAAAAGGGCTGGAGGCTCTTAATGATGGTTATTCTGTCTGGGTTGAGATATAATCCAATAGTGTGATTTTTTTATTTCCATTTTCTTCATGGCTAAGGATGTTGATCATTCATGTATTTATATTTCAGTTTTGAGAACTCTTCATTTAATTCATGTCCTTATTTATTAATTGGATTTGTTCTTTTGGTGTTTATTTTTTGTCGGTCATGGGGCTTGAACTCTGGGCCTGGGCACTGTCCCTGAGCTCTTCAGCTCAAGGCAAGTGCTCTACCACTTAAGCCACAGCACCACTTCCAGTTTTCTGGTGGTTAATTGGAGATAAGAATCTCACAGACTTAGGCTGGGAAGTTGGCTCAGTGGTAGAGCACTTGCCTTGCATGCCTGAGGCCCTGGGTTCGATTCCTCAGCACCACATAAGCAAAAAGAAAAAAAAAACGGAAGTGGTGCTGTGGCTGAAGTGGTAGAGCACTAGCCTTGAGCTGAAGAGCTGAGGGACAGTGCCCAGGCCCAGAGTTCAACTGGACCAAAAAAAAAAAAAAAGAATCTCACAGACTTTCCTGCCTGTTCTGGCTTTGAACCTGGATCCTCATATCCATCCTCCTGAGTAGGTAGTATTACAGGCATAAGCCACCAGCACCAGCCCTGGTGTTTAACTTTTTAAACTCTTCATATATTCTGGGTCTCAACCCTTTAATGAATTGCTTGCAAAGATCTTTTCTCAGCTGGGCACCTGTTCAAAGCCAACCACTAGAAAATCGGAAGTGGTGCTGTGTGGCTCCAGCAGTAGAGTGCTCGCCTTGAGCTAAAGAGCACAAGGACAGTGCCCAAGCCCAGAGTTCAAGCCCCACAACTGATTAAAAAAAAATCTTTTCTCATACTGGAGGCTGTGTTTTCATTCTAGTAATTATTTCCTTTGTGTACAGATGTCTTTCAATTGGATGCAATCTCCTTTGGCAATTCTTGTTCTTATTTCCCGAGAAGCTGTGGTCCCACACCTAATTCCTTCAAAGGTCTTTTCTATGTTTTCCTGTAGTAGTTTCAGAGTTTCAGATCTTGCATTCAAATATTTGATTCACTTTGAGCAGGTTTCTGTCTAGGATGAGAGATAGGCATCTACTTTCTGTCTTCTACATGTGGATATTCAGTTCCCCAGCTGCATTTATTTGTCTTTTCTCCAATCAGTGTTTCTATTTGTCAAAAATCAGTGGGTTGGAGCTGTGTGGACTTATTATTGGACCTGCATTCTACTGGTGGTTGTGTCTGTTTTTGTGTCAGTACCATGCCATTTTCTTTCTATGATTGTGGTATAACTTGAAGTCAGGTGTTATGATTCCTCTGATATTGCTCTTCATGCTCAGAATTGTTTTGGCTGGCTTGTCAAGGGTTTTGATGGGGATTGCCCTCTTGGTAGTATAGCCCTGTTGGTAGTATAGCCATTTATATAATGAACACAAGTGGTTTTTCCATCTCCTAGTGTCTTCAGTTGCTTTCTTCAGTGTTTTATAGTTTTCACTGTAGAGGTCTCTTCCCTCCTTAGTTAAGTTTATTTCTAAGTATTTTTGGAGACTCTTGTGAATGGGATTATTTTCCCGATTTCTTCTCAGCCCATTTGTTACTTTATTGAAAATGTCTGTCATATCTCAGTTTTTTGGTGGACTATTTGGAGTCTTTAAGTATAGAACCATATAATCTGAAAATCACAATAATTTGATTTTTTTCCTTTCCTGTCAATATCCCTCTTTTTCTTTCTCTTGCCCTATTGTGCTGTAGGAATTCAAGCAATATACTGAGTAGGAATGGAAGAAAGTGGGCATCCTTTATCTTATTCCTGATTTTAGAATGGTTTCTGTATTTTCATGTTTACTACTATGTTTGTCATCGATAGACTTTAATATGTTCAGATATAGTCCTTTTTACCTGTAGTTTCTTCAGACTTCTGTCATGAAGAGATGTAGAATTTTGTTAAAGGTCTTTTCTACTATGTCTATTAAGATCATATGATCTTTGTTCTTAATTCTGTGTATGAGCTATATTGTGTTCATTGATCTTCAGTAGATATCTATTAAGTCCATTGAGCTAAAGTGTTATTTAATTCTGAAATTTCTTTGATTTTTTTTTTTGGTCGGTCATGGGGCTTAAACTTTGGGCCTGAATGCTGTCCCTCAGCTCTTCAGCTCGAGGCTAGCACTCTACCACTTAAGCTACAGCCCCACTTCTGATTTTCTGGTGGTTTGTTGGAGTTAAGGGTCTCAGGGTCTTTCCTGTCCGGGCTGGCTTTGAACTGAGATCCTCCTCCTGAGTAGCTAGGATTATAGGCGTGAGCCTCCAGCACCCGGCTTCTTGATTTTTTTTGTTTGTATAATCTATTGGTGAGGGTGGGGTATTGAAGTTTCCCACTATTACTATGTTGAGGCTATCTGTGCTTTTATGTATAGAATGTGTTCATAAATTTGAGTATGCCATTATTTAGTGCACATATATTTATAACTTTTATATCCTCTAGTCAGTTGGTTTCCTTTATCAGTATGAAGTGACCTTCTTTGTTCTTTTAGCTAATTCGTGGTTGAAATCTGCCTTATCAGATATGAGTAGAGCTACTCCTACCCATTTTCAGGTTTCATTTCCATCCTTTGACCTTAAGTCTGTGTTTGTCTTTGCCAGTGAGCTGTATTTCTTGTGGGGAACAAATGGGGAGGTCTTGTTTATAATTCCCAGATAGAGATCTTCAACATAGTTTTAATACTTTGCAAATCCCTCCTGAAGTTACATGGAGCCATGATGCTACCTTGGATTATGAAGTGCTCAGTTCCTACATTGCTGCATGAGGCTCCCCTGCTTAATTTTTACCACTGCAGGATATTCCATTACATGCACCTGCTGTAACTAGTGAATTGCTTTCTGGTGCTTCAGTGTTGATCTTTGACACTCTTTCCCATTCCTTACTTCACTGTGCCTCAGCCAATTTTTGGTATAAATTCCCAGAACAAGGATTACAGAGATTATGAGAACTTAATATTGACATATCACTGAAATGTTGTTTGTTATATCTGATATGACACATCAACATGTTGACCTCTGGATTAAATACATTTCTTAAATATTTTAAACTTTTATGTGAACATAGACAAAAATATTGACCCATGGACAATCTTGTGCCTTTGTCCTATCCTCATTTCCATTGCGTTGTTTGGCATCAAATACCAAATAAAGTATCATTTTCTAATACATAGATTAAGTATATATTAAATTTTTTTGTAACGAGAAAGTTAATGTTTACCTTTAAAAGCAGACCATGTTTGTCCGAAACATTGTTCACATTTGTTCTAACGTGTGATTTGGAACGTCAAGAAGGTGGTTAATAAATACCTGAAACCAAGATCGAGTTAATAGGGCAAAGCCTGGCAGCTGGTCATTCCTGCCTGGCAACTCTGGCCAAGCAAGTCACACTGGGTGCCTCCATCACCATTTCTCCTCCGATTCAGTGGCACCTGGATTTGTGTTAATTCTGCCCCCCACATGGCTCTGAGAGCCATGGCTCCTCTCCATTTCCCTTGCTGGGATCCCATGGTCTCTTGCATGTTCCTGCAATAGCTCCTCACTGGTTTCTCTGCTCCAGGATTATGCTCTTTGCCAAGATTCCTGCATACCTCCACGCTGTGACTTAAAGTCAGTGTCCTGAAGCATGGTTTCAAGCACATCAGCAGGGTATCTCTTCAGGACCTCTGGCTTCTCCTGCCCTTCCAGATGGACTTGCATTTTTCTTGGCTGACCATGTTTCCCTCAAGTGCTTCCCTGTGCCCAGAAAGATCTTCCCTTGTGTTGTACACCTCCTAGGACCACTCCCTGATCAGTCCTTCCACGCACCCACCCTCCTGGATCACTTCCATTTATCCTTTAAGGTAAATGCAATATGCTTCCCTTAGAAGTTTTCCAAAGGCCATCTGCCCTGCCAGTACTATCATAGCTAAAGTTTTCATCACCACTGAGGAAAGTTGCTCTACCCCACTCTGCATCCCCACCATTGTACTTCCCATTTTCATTGTAACCACATCTTGTCTTATCTCTATCTCTGAACACAAGAACTTGTTCTCTTGGTTCTCTGAATAGATCCACCCATGTTATCAGCATATAGTGATGGTTTTTGTGTTTTTACTTTTGTTTTGTCCCAGTCCTGGGGCTTGAACTCAGGGCCTAAGTACTGTCCCTGAGCTCAAAGCTCACACTTGAGTTGTTAACCCACAGATCCACTTCCAGCTTTTTGGTAGTTTATTGGAGATAAGACTTCTCTCTCCAGGGCTGGAAAGGTGGCTCAGTGGTAGAGTGCTTGCCTTGCATGCATGAGGCCCTGGGTTCGATTCCTCAGCGCCACATAAGCAGAAAGAAAAAAGCCAGAAGTGGTGCTGTGGCTCAAGTGGTAGAGTGCTAGCCCTTGAGCTGAAGAACTGAGGGACAGTGTCCAGGCCCGGAGTTCAGGCCCACGACCAGACCCAAAAACAAACAAACAAACAAAAAAGACCTCTCTCTCTAGGCTGGCTTCAAATCATAATCCTCATATCTCAGCCTCCTGAGTAGCTAGGATGGCAGGCATGAACCACCAGCACCAGGCCTGTAGTGATGTTTCATGAAAGCATGGCATTCTTGGTTGTAAATGATAGAATGCAACTCTGACAGGTTTGCATCAGAAATGGAAGAAGTGAGAAGACTCTTCTAAGCCCACAGAATCACCCAGAGAACCAAGCTTTGTTCAAAGCTAAGGCTACCAGGAAGTGGCCTGGAATTGCTCCCAGAGCTGTTTCCCTGGGCGGGGGGGGGGGGGGGGTCACCATTGTCCCTTCCACCAGAGCATGGCATCTCCACAGCTCAATTCAATAGCTCCAGTTCATCTGTTTACCACACAGTGGGTAAGGACATAAGATGTCTTCTGTAGAAATGCTCTGAAGATTAAAAAGCAAACACTGAAACACACAGTCTGTGCCCAGGGGTCTCACAAACCAGTCACCATATTCATATCAAGTGTTACAGAAAAAAAGATGTATCATAGCTAGGTGTCAGTGGCTCATGCCTATAACCCTAGCTACTCAGGAGGCTCAGAGCTGAGGATCAAGGTTGGAAGCCAACCCAAAAGCAAAGTTTATCTCCAAGTAACTAACAAAAATCCAGAAGTGGAGCTGTGGCTCAAGTGGTAGTGCTCTACCCTTGAGAGATTAAAAATAAACAGGCAAGAGAGTCTTTCCTATCTTCTACCTTATTCAAAATCAGGGATGCCAGATAAAATAAATGTGATGACACAGAACTAAAACATCATCCATGTTTATCTGGAATTAGAACTCATTGCATACATCTGGTCCTACTACCCTGAATAAAATACCTGGTATCCAATGTACCATGATAAAAATGGCTAGAGTGAAGAGGAAAATTGGTGGGTGATGCTGCTCCCTGCTGGTGAAATGTGACAACATCCACCATCTCCAAAAGTACAGCCAATAGTGCAAGTCAGGAGAGTTGGGGTTCTATCCTCTTTCTATTCATTTAGTCTAAACTTATTACTATTTCAATATACTATTGTTTTCACTGGTGCTTATGTTTCCTCTTGACTGTGGTTTTATACTTTTGTTAGCAGACTTAGTAAAACATCACTGAACATCAAGAACTTACAATTCAGGGCTAGGAAGGTGGCTCAGTGGTAGAGCACTTGCCTTGCATGCCCGAGGCCCTGGGTTTGCTTCCCCAGACACCACGTAAGCAAAAAGAAAAAAAGCCAGAAGTGGCGCTGTGCCTCAAGTGGTAGAGCGCTAGCCTTGAGCTTAAGAGCTGAGGGACAGTGCCCAGGCCAGATCCCAAAAAAAGAAAAAAAAAAAAGAACTTATAATTCACTATTGGATTCCTTCCTTCTTCCCTTCTTTTCATTCTTTTTCTTACTTCTTTCCTTCTGTTTCTTCCTTCCCTTTCCTTCTTTCTTTTTCACCCTTCCTTTCTTCCTTTCTTCCCTTCCTCCCTTTCTTTCATCTTTCCTTCTTTTTCTTTCTTCTTTCTGTCTCTTCCTTCTTTCCCTCCCTCTCTTCCTTCTTTCTTTCCTTCCTTCCTTTCTTTGTTCCTTCCTTCCTTCTTTTTTTTTTTGTTGGTCGTGGGGCTTGAACTCTGGGCCTGGGCGCTGTCCCTCAGCTCTTCAGCTCAAGGCGAGCGCTCTACCACTTGAGCTACAGCGCCACTTC
>NW_012267246.1:9995955-10036983 GCF_000151885.1 Dipodomys ordii | reverse complement strand
AAGGCGAGCGCTCTACCACTTGAGCTACAGCGCCACTTCGGTTTTCTGGTGGTTTATTGGAGATAGGAGTCTCACGGTCTCTCCTGCCCGGGTTGGCTTTGAACCGCGATCCTCAGATCTCAGCCTCCTGAGTAGCTAGGATTACAGGCATGAGCCACCAGCGCCCAGCCCTTCCTTCCTTCTTTCCTTCCTTCCTTCCTTATTTTTCCATGTGCCAGTTCTGTGGCTTGGACTAAGGGCCTGTTTCTTGCCTTTTTTAGTCAAGTATGGTGTTCTACCATTTGAGCCTCAGCTCCACTTCTGGTCTCTTGGTGGTTAATTGGAAGATAAGAATTTCATAGACTCTCCTGCTTGGGCTGCCTTTAACTGTAATCCTTAGATCTCAGCCTTTTGAGTAGCTAGGATTTTAAGTGTGATCCACCAGCGCCTGGTAAATTTTTGTAGACAGAATAGTGTAATGAACCCCTAAATCCCTATTATCTGGTTCTCTGGTTTCATTTGAAACTTTATCACCTTTTTCTTCCCACATTATTTTGAAGCAATTCCCAGGTATCTTTGCATACACCTTTAAGTAAAAAGAAGAATCTTTTATTATTACAAGTAGCTATAAATTGACAGATAATTGTGTGTGTGGCTGGCATTGAACGCTTCACATTGTGGCTTCAACATCCATTCGGGTTAACACCCTTAACTCATTGATTTACGGTATTATTTCTTATTTCCCTTTCCGGGCTTCCCTTTTCCAGGTTTCTTTGCTGCTTCTGCTGCGGCGGCGGCAGCTGCTGCTTTTTTATCTTTTTTATCTTTTGGAGAGGACTTTCCTTTCTTTCGTCCTTTTACTAGGTCTTCAAATTTCCCTAGGCCTCTAATCACCATGACCCCACGCCACCACGCTTGAATCTGCAAACAAGATCAATACAAGCTTAGTATCCCTTTGAATCATTATTGTTAAGGTCTGCATATGGCCTGGCCTTTCTGAAACCTCAGGCTGAAGTTTGATTCCAGATGTAATCGAATTGAGAAGAGGTGGGACCTTTAAGAGGAGCTTGGGTTGCAAGAGCTTAATGGCCCTCTTGGGAGTGAGTTCTTGCTCTCAGTGAAGCTGGATTTATTACTACAAGAGACAATCATTTCAAACAAGGCTGTCTCTGGTATTTAATCTCTCTTCTGTACAAGCACTCTTGCAATATTAGGACAGTCTCAACAGATGCCATTACTATGTCCTTCCTCTTCCTAATCTCATAGACCAGAACTCAAAGTCAATCCTTATTCTCTTGATTCACTCAGCCTCAGATCTCCTGTGGTTGGGAACCAAAAATGGACAAAGATGATGATAATCTGGAGGCTGTGAAATCTCCCTGTTCTGGTCTGTGGTCTTAGTGACATGGAGAATAGGCTATGACTAGACTTCCAAGCTTGATTTGATTTTCTATCTTTCTCAGCCAGGCTGTCACTCTTTCAAGCAGAAAACAAAAAGGAAAACAAAACAAAACAAAAACCAAGACACTTAATCCTGTGTAAGCCAGGTAGTTGTAGACATTTGGAAAATAGCAATGGAATGCTCACATCCCTGACTGTGGAATTCACAACCAGTTGGGACAAACAACAAATACAGGAGTGTGTGCCTGGAATATGGTGAGCGAGCGATGAAGAAGGGCACTGCGTAGTGAGAGCAAAGAGGAACATCAGAGAGCATGTGTCCTGCTTTTCCTGATGGTAAGGGTGCTCAGGTCCTTCAAAAGCCACTTCACACTTATTCTTCGCCTCCTCCTCTCCCGTCCACCAACACAGGAACAGCCCTGCCCTTCCTCCAAAAGCAGACACTTCTAAGAAGCTCCCAGTAGCTCCCTATTTCTTCCAGAATAAAACTTTGACTAAAAGAATTAAAAAAAAAAAAAAAGGCTGGGTGCTGGTGACTCATGACTGTTATCCTAGCTACTCAGGAGGTTGAGATCTGAGGATTGCGGTTTGAAGACAGCCCGGGCAGAAAACTCAGTAAGACTCTTTTCTCCATTAAACTACTCAAAAAAGCCAGAAGTGGCACTATGGTTCAAGTGGTAGAGTGATTGCCTGGAGCAAAAAGCAGCTCAGAGACAGCACCCAGGCCCAGAGTTCAAGCCCCAGGATTGGAAAAACAAAAACAAAAACAGAATAAAAGCTTTATTATGGGGGGGGGAAGAAGAGGGAGGGGGACTGGGAGGGCAGAGATGGGAAGAGGAAACAAAGGAAGAGGCAACAATGCTTGATAAGGAATGTATTCATTACCTTGCTCGTGTAATTGTAATCCCCCTGTACAGTATCTTCACAATTAAAAAAAATAAAAATAAAAAACTTAACCCTGGCTCCAGTGCCCTCTGTGATTCTCCTGTTCCCTTGACCTCTTAGATCTCTTTTTATTTTGTGAGTATACCAGTCCTGGGGCTTGAACTCAGAGCCTAGTTGTTTACCTTGAGCTTTTTTTTGCTCAAGTCTAGTGCTCCATTTCCAGTTTTTTGATGGTTAATTGGAGATAAGAATTTCAGGGACTTTCCTGCCCAGGCTGGCTTCCAACCTCCATCCTCTGATCCCAGCCTCCCAAGGAGCTAGAATTAGCTACTCAGTGTGCAACCAGGGTAGGGTCCTCCTTGATCTCTTAACCCTTCCTTGCTAACACTGTTCCAGCTACATAAAGCCTTCCACTTCCCACATGACCTATACCCCCTGCCCTTTTGTAGGCTTCTTTTCTGATTAAAAAAGGGGAGGAAACATAACGACAATAACATAGGGCCGAAATGTAAAATTAGTCTCTTAACCTTGGAGACAAAAACAAAAAGTGAATGAGATTTTCATGTCAAGAAGGACATGGGGGGGGGGGAAGGGGGAAGGACATGTGTAAGCTGGATGGCATGGCTCATGCCTGTAATCCTAGCTACTCAGGAAGCTGATCTCTGAAGATCCTGGTCTGAATCCTGCCCAGGCAGGAAAGTCTGTCTCCAATTAACCACCAAAACAGCTGAAAGTAGACCTGGCACAAGTGGTAAAGCACTAGTGTTGAGTGAAGCACAAAAACTAAACAGCTAAGGGACAGCACCCAGACCCTCAAGCTCCAGGACTGGCACAAAATCAAAAGACATGTACATGCATATAAACACAGACCCACAGATCCTTTGGTGGATATGAGGGCCTTTTCCCAAAGCAATTGTGAACACGTTCACAAGGACCTGTGCTGCTTTTACCCTTATTGCCCTTAGTTTCTTGGCTTTCTTCTCCTTCAGGTACTTCCAGATGCTCTGGATGCCTCCGGCACAAACATCCTGCGGTGGGTCTTCCATGGGGTTGTCCATCAGGGTCAGAACCTGAAGATTCACTAGTTGATCTAAGTTTTCTGGAATCTCTGTGAGCAAGTTGTCCTCTAGCAGCAGCTCTTTCAAATCTGGACAGAGTTATTTTGGGTTTTTTTAATGGTGAATTTATCTTAGGAACACAGTATCAGTGAAATTTTTCTCTGTATAACTAATGTAAGCAGATAAATGGATTCATGAGTAGGTGGAAAGATGTGCAAATAAAGAATGATTTAGGGACTGGGCATAGTGGTGCATTCCTATAAACCCAGTTAGTTGGGAGGTAAAGCAGGAGGATCAATGTTCAAGTACATCCTAGACAAATTACTGTGAGACCTTACCTCAAAAAAAAAAAAACTAAACTAAAAGCAAAAGAACTGGGGGCATGGCTCAAGTGGTAGAGTGTTTTGCCTAACAAGTTGAATTCAATTCTCAGAACTACCCCCCTCGCCCCCCCAAAAAAAAGCCAACATCCAGTAAGCTCATGCCTACAAACCTAGCTATGTAAGAGGTTAAGAGAATATGATTTAGTGTCTGAGGCCAGTGCGAACATAAAAGTTCATGAGACCATTTCCTAATGCATAGCTGGATGCAGCGGCATGTATGCGTTATACAAGGGAGGGTGAGATCAGTAGGATCGTGGTGCCAGGCCAGCCTAGGCAGAACACTCAAGATTTTGCCTCAGTGGTGCTAAGGCAAGCACCTCTGATCCCAATCATGACAGGAAACCTAAAGTGGGCCGACAGAAGCACAGGTGGGGAGCTTGAAAGCTGGGCAGGAAGTGAGACCCTGTTCTAAAAATGAAAAGAAAAACAAGGTTAGAGGCATGGCTCAGCTGTATCATGTCAGCCCAGCAACATGGTTTCAAGGAAGAAGGAAAAAAGGAAGGAAGGAAGGAAGGAAGGAAGGAAGGAAGGAAGGAAGGAAGGAAGGAAGGAAGGACTTAACCTATTGGAAAAGGTTTGTGTGGTTACATAGAGATCATATGTGATTTTTCTAAGTCAGTCATATAGTTCCAAAAGTCCCTTTGCTAATTTTTACCTTCTTGAGTCAATACTTTTCCTGTTAGTCCAGTGACTTAATAAGCTGGATGAAAATTTCCTTCTGAACTCCAAGTCCAAATACTAGCGAACAGTATGCATACAACAATCCATTGCTGGGGATGGACATAATACAAGTAGAGATGTATGCTGAGTTTCTTAGCAATTATGACCTTATTCTCTTTTTCATTCAGATTACAACTGGCCTTTACAAGATGGTTAGGGAGACACCTGGCCTCCCTCTAGGGCTCAGCCTCTCCAAACCTAGGTCCTGGTCTTTCAGAAAAGAGGGAAGCCATTCATTGCATCCCTCAAATTGCTGCCCTCAAATTCCATAAAGCCGTAGATATACTAAGTTTCCTCACCTTGTGCTTGGCAAAGGCTATCTGGGATCTGTTTAAGCAAATTGTGCCGGCAGTCAAGAACTTCTAGATGAGGCAATGACCCCAAAGATATGGGAAGGTACTCGAGGCAATTGTTCTCTATGTGCAGCTCTTTAAGACTCTGAAACAACACAAGTATGGCACAGTGAGCCTTATCTTCACTCACAACTCAAATCAAAGTGAGAATCCATGTACTCTCAAGGGGGAAATCATCTATTGAGATATAGGAAAAAACATATTTAAATGCCCAACATCAAGCCTATAATAGCCCTAACTACTCAAGAGGCTGAGATCTGAAGATCATGGTTCAAAGTCAGTCCAGGCAGGGAAATCTGAGACTTTTATCTCCAAGTAACCAGAAGAAAAAAACAGAAATGGAGGTGTAGCTTACATGGTACAGCACTAGCCCTGAGTAAAAACTCAAAAGGACAGTGCCTAGGACTTGAGTTCAAGCCATGGTATTCACATGCATGTGCATATGCACAAGCATGCACAAACACAAACAGGCACACACACACACACACACACACACACACACACACAAGCTAACATCAAAAAAATCTTTTTTAGTAAAACCATTTAGACTTTAGTTTCTTTTGTGCAGGAAAAGAGAGCATGGGAACTTTGTTTTACTGGAACTTTATGGAGAAATAGTTTGGATAATTTTAGTGTATTTGTCATTTGTCCCTTTCAGTATCAGAGTATCTCTAGAAGTTACTTCCAAATTACAATTGCTGCAATGATCAAACCAACATTGGCTAAGAGGACATGACCATAACATGCAGACTATGGAATCAACTACTTTTCAACTTTACTGAGCAAAAATTTAACATTTGTGTTTTGCCCTGTGTATGACATGTTCAAAGAGCAAGATTACAAACAAAAAAAAATCTATGAACAGAGGGTAAGGAATGGAGAAATCCAAATGGAATTTCTAAGTCATGGTGAGCAGCATTACCTGTGTTGTCCCTGCCAGTGTTTAGTTCCAAGATTGGGAATTATGTAGTAGCCATCATCGAGTTGTTATTTAGGGCTTGGAAATTGGCTTCGTGGTAGAATGTTTGCCTACCATGCATGAAGCACTGGCTTCAATTCCTCAGTACCACATAAACAGAAAAAGCCAGAAGTGGCACTGCGGCTCAAGTGGTAGAGTGCTAGCCTTGAGCAGAAAATCTCAGGAATAGTACCTAGACCCTGAGTTCAAGTACCATGAACGACCAAAAAAAAAAGAGTTATTATCTATTATTATTAAGTGCATTATTAACAGACACATGAAAAATGCAACCATTAAATAATGCATAAATCAGTTGGGCATGGTGGCTCATGCCTGTAATCCCAGTTATTCAGGGTGCTGAGATCAGATTTGAGGCCAGCCTGATCAAGAAGTTTGAGAGGCCCTAGCCCAAGCAATAAAAAGCTGTAAATCAAAAGTATGTGCCTGTCAGCTACATGGGAAGCCTGTTATTTTTTTTCCTGACCAGTCTGGACTATATGAATTATAACCAAAGCCAAAATAGCTGAGGCAGTGGCTCAAGTAGTTAGAGCACCTGTCTAGCAAGTTGTAGGCCCTAAGTTCAATCCTCAGAGCTTTCAAGAAGAAAAACAAAGCAGCATACATGAAGACCTGCTTGTGGGTGCCAGTGGCTCATAACCTTAATCCTAGCTACTCAGGAGACTGAGATCTGAGGATTGTGGTTCAAAGCCAGTCCTGGGAGAAAAAGTCTGTGAGACTTTTATCTCCAATTAATCAGCAAAAAGCCGGATGTGGAGGTATGGCTCAAGTAGTAGAGTTCCAGACTTAAACAAAGAAGCTAAGGAACAGTGGTCTGGCCCTGAGTCCAAGCCTCAGTACTAGCAGACAGAGAGGTAGGGGAGAGGCAGGCAGGCTAATAAAGCTGCTGTTCATAAGATTACTTTGTGGCTTGACACAGTAACATGGACCCATCACCAATATAAACTTAGTGCAACAAGATTCCTCATCACTACACATGGTAGGCGTCACTCTGACTCTCAGCCATGTCAGTTGTATAACACCTTAACTCAAAACAGTACCATTGTCAAGGAGTTACTTAGAAAACTGGAAATGAAATGGGAAGAGGCATGACTCCATGTCTACAAAAAGAAAGATACATGCCAGGCACCACATGAGCACAAAAACTCAAGGCCAGTGCCCAGGGCCTAAGTTTGAATCTCAGAACTAGCACACCCACCCCCCCCCCACACACACACGGGTAAAAAAAGAAGTACTACATGGCCTCTTCATCATTAAAAGGGGTTCAGTGCCAGCAAAAAACCTCAACATATTCAAATCACTGAATGAAGTAGAAAATAGAATGTGGACCCCTGTTCTCTTAGTACAAGCCAACTTCAGGGTGCTTCTTTTCTGTTTATTACAGAGGCTTACCTGCAGTTTTCCAACCTGTTCTGGCAAATAAGTGAACTTGGTTCCCTGGTCTTGCCCGATGTATAATTTCTCTAGAGACACGAGAGAAAACACTTCCTCTGGAAAGGAGACAAACTCATTTCCTGTGAGTCCAAGTATCTTCAGTTTTGAAAGCAAGCCCAACTCAGGAGGTAACTAGAAGCATTCCAAACAGAGAGGGTTCGGGTAAGACTGCTTTTAACAATCAGCAAAGACATTGGGCTGTGGGGTTTGAGCTGAAGTGCTACATCAGAAGTAGACCAACTGAGGGCCTGGGAAGGTGGCTCAGTGGTAGAGCGCTTGCCTTGCATGCCTGAGGCCCTGGGTTCGATTCCTCAGCACCACATAAGCAAAAAGACAAAAGCCGGAAGTGGTATTGTGGTTCAAGTGGTAGAGCACTAGCCTTGAGCTGAAGAACTGAGGGACAGCGCCCAGGCCCAGAGTTCAGGCCCCACGCCCGGCCCCAAAAAAAAAAAAAAAGAAGTAGACCAACTGAGCTCTGCTGCTGAGCAGTGTGCGTGTTCGCATGTGTAGTATGTACATTTGCAGGTCTGCAATCTGGAGGTCCTTCATTATCTCATTGCCAATCTGATTTCACTGTTATGCATTATTTGTTCTTTTGTTTACCAGTAGTAGGGTTTGTATTCAGGGCCTTGCACTTTTAAGTTTTTTTTTTTTTTGTTCACTTGCTCGACTTCTTGCGTCACACCTCAACTTTTTTTCCTACTTATTTGGAAATAAAAAGTCTCATGGATTTGTCTGCCCAGGCTGGATCCAAACTATGACTCTTAAATCTCTTGAGTAGCTGGGATTACAGATGTGAGCCACCAGCACCTGGCTCTTTGTTTCTTTGTACCAGTACTGAGGCTTGAACTCAGGGCTGGTGCACTACCACTTGAGACACAGCTCCACTTCTTTGTGAGTCTCAACAGTGCAGCAGGGACCGATCTGATCTTGCGACTCTGACCACATGGGGGCGTATGCACTGCCTAGGAACAAAGCTGCTTTTGTTGTTCAGTTTCTATTAAGTGGAACATTGAGGACTAAAATACATAGATCAGAAAAACCCCTGGTTACTGAAGCCCTGTGTGGAGGTTGTCTCCATTAAGAATCTAGATAGGCCCTAAGCCTGCTAGGACCCCTGGCTCTCGTTTGCAGGCTGTGCAGATTTGGAAACATTTGATGTTGAGCTCACTGTCTGCCATTAACCTCATCGAGGACCAGAGTCCTGCAAGGATTGAATGAGAAAGCCAATGTAAAACACATACCTGTGACTGGCACACACGTGTTTTACCTAAATGTTAGCTACTAGTTGTGATCGCTATTGGTGTTTAGGGGAAAAAAGAAATAACTTGGGCACTGGTAGCTCACGCCTGTAATCTCAGCTATTCAAGAGGCTGAGATCTGTGAGTAGCAGTTCAAAACCAACCTGGGCAGCAAAGTCCATGAGACTCTTCAGTTAACCACCAAAAAGCCAGAAGTAGAGCTGTGGCTCAAGGGTAGAACATCAGCCTTGAGCAAAAAAGCTAAGGACCGGGCTGGGAAGGTGGCTCAGTGGTAGAACGCTTGCCTTGCATGCCTGAGGCCCTGGGTTCGATTCCTCAGCACCACATAAACAAAAAGAATAAAAGCCAGAAGTGGCATTGTGGCTCAAGTGGTAGAGTGCTAGCCTTGAGCTGAAGAGCTGAGGGACAGTGCCCAGGCCCAGAGTTTAGGCCCAACGACCAGACCCCCCCCCCAAAAAAAAAGCTAAGGACCAGGGCCCAGGGCCTGAGTTCAAGCCTCAGGACCAGCATTAAAACAAAGAGGAGGAGGGGGGGGAGAAAGAAAGAAAAGAGGAGGAGGAAGGGGAAGAGGGGGAGGAGGAAGGGGAAGAGGGGGAGGAGGAGGGGGGAGAAAGAAAGAAAGAAAGAGAGAGACAGACAGAAAGCAAGCAAGCCGGGTACCTGTGGCTCACACCTGTAATCCTAGCTACTCAGGAGGCTGAGATCTGAGGATCGAGGTTGGGAGCCAGCCCAGGCAGGAAAGTCCAATGACCTCTTATCTCCAATTAAGCAGCAACAACAACAACAGCAAAAAGCTGGAAGTGGAGCTGTGGCTCACGTGGTGGAGCGCCGTCCCTGAGTGTCAAAGCTCAGGGACTGAGATCAACCCCAGGACCTGCGCAAGGAAAGCGGGCCGGTACCTGGAGGAGGTTGTTGTCGTCCAGGGCCAGGATCTCCAGGTTCCTGAGCGAGCAGAGCTGTGCGGGCAGGTGGTCCAGGTGGTTCTGGCTGAGGTCGAGGAAGCAGAGGTTGGTCAGCCTGCGGATGGAGCAGCGCAGCGAGCGCAGCCCCGCGCCATGCACGTAGAGCAGGTGCAGCGCTGGCCACCGGCACACCTGGCGGGGCAGCTTCTCCAGCCGGTTCCCGCTCAAGCCCACCTCGGTCATCTCAACCAGCTCCTCCAGGTTGTGCGGGAGGGAGTGGAGGAGGTTGTGGGACAGGTCGAGCACGGCCATGCGGCCGCACAGGTGCAGCGACTCGGGCAGGCTGCACAGGTGGTTGTAGGCCAGGTAGAGCTTGTGCAGGCGCCGCAGGTGGCCCACCTCGTCCGGGAGCGCCGTGAGCTGGTTCTCGTCCAGGTCGATGATCTCCAGGTTGTGGAGCGCACACAGCTCCGGGGGAAAGACCTTGAACTGGTTTTGCTTCAGGTAGATCTCCCTCAGCTTGGTCTGGTTCACGATTTCCTTCGGCAGGGATTCCAAGTGGTTGCCCGACAGCCCGAAGAGCTCGAGGTGATGGAGGGCTTTGCAGAGGGGCACAGGGACCTCCCGGATGTCGGTGTGGTAGAGGCGCAGCTCGCGCAGGGCGCGCAACCAGGACAGCACGCCCAGGGAGGCCGGGAGCAGCGGGTTGGAGCTCAGGTCCAGGCCCTCCAGGCTGCTCAGCCTCCCCAGCTCCGGACACAGGCTCCGCACCTGGTTGTTGTTCAGGTAAAGGACCCTGACGTTCTTGAGGCGCTGGATGTCGGCGGGGATCTCCTCTATCTGGTTGCCTTCCAAGTGGATCTCCTCCAGTTCCCCCAGCGCCAGGATCTCCGAGGGGATGCGCGTCAGGCCCTGCCGGGAGGCGTCCAGGAAGAACGTCCTGTCGGTGATCTGCGCCTCCTCGCCCGTCGGGGGTGCTCTCAGGGGAAGGCCTTCCGGCGGGAGCCTGTCCTTGGACATGATTTCGAAGGGATGTTGAAATATTCCAGAAAAAATCTGAAAGGTCGTCGTGGACACTAAAAGGAAAGAAAAATCAAAATTCTCCGGCCATCAGAGTTTGCCCTTAAAAAAAAGATTAAAAGTCGAATTGATTAAATTAGTGACACTATTCTGTAACATAAAACTTATGTTTCATAGAGGTCCCTCTTTCTCCGGGGGAGGAGGTGGGGGGAGAGAGAAAGCCCTCTTATACCTGGTTCCAAGTGAGAAGATGACCGTGGGCTCTGTGATCCCAGTTGTCTTTCGCCCTTTACCTCATTAGAATCTATTTCTTTTGTGTGTGGCCGTTCCATGGCTTGCGTGGAGGGTCTCCTGCTCTCCGGACGGGCTCGCTCGTGGCTGGCACTGTACCACTTGGGCCAGGCTTCCAGCTATTGCTGGTTATCTAGAGACCGGGAGTCTTTCAGACACTTCTGCCTAGCTTGGCTTCCAACCCTACCCTCCAGATCTCAGCCACCCGAGGCCTTTATAGTTTGTTGTTATTGCTTTTAAGAGTTTGGGGTTTGTTGTTAAGAAAACGATCAGGTTCATTCCAGCCGAACAAGATCTACTTCATTCGTACAATATAAGTTCCTCGACGTAGAGAATACTTTGCAGAAGTATTTGTGTGGAACCACATGGATCTATCCCTGATCGCCCCCTCCCACACACACACTCTTTCCGTAACGACGTCTGCAGCCAGCCTCCAGAGACGCCCTCCCGGACGCCCCTCCCCTCACAGGTCCCCGAAGGCTGAGCGCGCTTCGGGGCCGAGGGCCGGGCCAAGGGTTATATCGGTGGTCCACCCCGGCCCGCTACATCCCTCGGGACTCCGCTCTCGGCGATCCCAGGGCCAAGCACTAAGACCAGCTAGGCCCAGCACTGCTCAGACCTCTCAGTCCAAGAGGACGCGGCCAGGAGCTGCCGAGGCGCCTAGCCCCACCCTCCTCAAACCCCTCCCACCTGGCGGGCCGGGCCTGCGCGCGCCAGACCCCGTCTCCGCCCGCCCCGTGAGCCCTACCTGCGGCCTGCCCAGGGTTTGGGCGGCGCACGCGCGGTCGCCATGGCAGCACCGTGGGCCCCTCCATCCCCATCTCCTCCAGCACTCTGTGGCTTGGGCGGTGCACCTGCGGTAGCCATGGCAGCGCCGTGGCCCCGCCTCCATCTCCAGCATTCTGTGGCTTGGGCGGTGCACCTACCGCGGCCCCGCCTCTACCTCCTCCAGCACTCTGGCTTGGGCGGTGTACCTGCGGTCGCCATGGCAGCGCCGTGGCCCCGCCTCCATCTCCTCCAGCATTCTGAGGCTCGGGCGGTGTACCTGCGGTCGCCATGGCAGCGCCGTGGCCCCGCCTCCATCTCCTCCAGCATTCTGAGGCTCGGGCGGTGCACCTGCGGTCACCAAGGCAACGCCATAGTCCCCGCCCCTCTCCTAGCGTAGGGCGCCTGGGGTAGCGCGTGTACGGTCGCCATGGCAGCGCCGTCCGGGCCGCCATTGCTGTCCTGCGGAGTGAGGCCAGCATGCCGAGGAGCTGGAAAAAGAAGGACAGCAAGTCCCGGTCTCAGGGCCGCACCCAGGCCTTCACCAGGGCCTCGGTCTCGAAGGGCCAGCTCGGTAAGGAGGAGGGCACCTCCTGGCCCGGAGGACACACGCGAGCGCGCCGGTCGCTCCGCCCGGCCCATCCCCGGGGAGTTTGCGGCGCCTCCTCCAAACCCGAGGCCCCGCGGGGTCCGCCTCGTGTGGGGTCGACGGCGTGAGGCCTGCCGCGTAGACCTCGGCCCCCAGGCCCCAGGCGAGCGCGGCCATCGGGGCCTCCCGAGGGCCCCCTAGACACTCCGAGCCTTAAAACCACCATCCTCCTATTCCCAGACTCCCAAATGGGATGGATGGTTAGTAAACATTAGCCACTGCTACCTGGCCTGCAGGACGTTTAAATTTTTCCAGAGAATAATGACGTGAGAACACTTTATAATGTTATTTAAAAAACAAACACATCAAACTGTGCCCAAACACTCAAATTTTGTTTTCTTTTTGTATTTATGCGTTTTATATTTATTTATATATTTCAATTGAAAAACAGACATTTTCCTACATTTTTGTGAAAATACCGTACAGAGGGGTTACAATTACTTGGGCAAAGTAATGAGTACATTTCTTATCAAGCATTGTTGCCTCCTCCTTTGTTTCCCCTTCCTCAAATTTAGTTCTTTAAAAATATATATATATGTGAGCTGGTAAATGTAAATTTATTTCCTTTCATCCTCAGTCTTGTTTTGCAGATCTCTTTAGCAAACTCTTTCTTTTTTGGGGGGGGGTCCTGTCATGGGGCCTGAACTCTGTCTGGACCTGGGCGCTGTCCCTCAGCTCTTCAGCTCAAGGCTAGTGCTCTACCACTTGAGCCACAGCGCCACCTCCGGCTTTTTTCTTTTTTTGCTTATGTGGTGCTGAGGAATCAAACTCAGGGCCTCAGCCATCCAAGGCAAGTGCTCTACCACTGAGCCACCTTCCCAGCCCCTAACTCTTTAATTCTTATAGGATAGGAATCCACTCAGCAAAGGATATTTCTGAGATGTCAACACTTAAGTCAGTTCCCCAAAATCCAGATCTCAGGTCACAGACATTTAAAGAGACATACACAAAAGGTAGACAGCAGAGACCATGACCCATGCCTCTTAGAAAAGTAACACTTTAACTTTTCACCTCAGAAAACCTGGGCCTGTAGAAAATGTTTGAAAATAGTAAGACTGTTAAGGAAAGATGCACCGGGTGTGGTGGCTCATGCCTGTAATCCTACCTACTCAGGAGGCTGAGATCTGAGGATCACTGTTGAAAGCCAGCCCTGGCAGGAAAGACTGGATGGACTCTTATCTCCAATAAGCTCAAGTGGTAGAGCACTAGTCTTGAACTGAAGAGCTGAGGGACAGCGCCCAGGTCCAGAGTTCAAGCTGAGGGGGGGGGAGGAGGGGAGGGTGGCAGGGAGGGAAGGAGGGAGGGACAGAGAGGGGGGGGGAGAGAGAGAGAGAGTCTCATTTTTAAGAACTTTCCAGGAAAAAAGTCAGCTTTAGGAATAGGAAATGAAAGTTGGTGGTGTTTTAATAAGCCAGTTTTGTTAGAAGATGCCTGGATGGTATACAGGGTACCAAAGAGATCTATGGGACCAGACACATTTTCAGATCCTTCTGGACTTAGATTGTTGATAAAATTGCCTTTATTTGGGAGCTAGTTTAAGGAAGCTTGAGTCGCTGGAACCCATTGTGTCACAGTGGGTTAGAATTTGGAGTCATCTTCATTTGCACATTCCCCTTAAAAAGAATAAATTCCAGCTGAGCACTAGTGGCTCACACCTGTAATCCTAGCTGCTCAGGAGGATGAGATCTGAGGAGCATGACTCAAAGCCAGCCTGGCCCGGAAAGTCCATGAGACTCTTCTAACTATTCAAAAAGCTGGAAGTGGTGCTGTGGCTCAAGTGGTAGAGCGCTAGCCTTGAGCACAAAGATCTCAGGGACAGTGCCTAGGCCCAGAGTTCAAGCTTCAGGACCAAAAAAAAAAAAAGTTCCATGATCTTATGCAAAATGTTTTTTAACTTATTTCACATTTAGTGATCTACACATCATTTCTCAGAGCTACCAGGCTTTGCACATGGTAGAGGATACTTTTCCTTTTTTTGGGGGGGGGGTCCAGTCGTGGGCCTGAACTCTGGGCCTGGGCGCTGTCCCTCAGCTCTTCAGCTCAAGGCTAGCGCTCTACCACTTGAGCCACAGCACCTCTTCTGGACTTTTTCTTCTGCTTATGTGGTGCTGAGGAATCAAACCCAGGGCCTCATGCATACAAGGCAAGCGCTCTACCACTGAACCACCTTCCTAGCCCCATAGATACTTTTTCTTTTGTATCACCAAGCCAGGGTTAACCCACACTTTATGGATGTAATCCTCATTTTCAAAGTGGCATTTTTATTCTTCCATTATTTTCTTCTTTCCCTCATCATCTTCACACATACACATCTTTGATAGCAAACTTCTTCAATAATTAGCATATTGTGATGGATGCACTTATTTTTCAAAAGCTTCAGAATCTGCACCTGGTCTCAAGGAACAGTATGTTATTCTGTGTATGGAAAAATCACGTACGATTAATCCTTTCATTGAGCACATACTCCAAGAAGTGGATACAGCAATGAAAAAGGGGTAAGGAAGGCAAATACTCGATGACCTCGTAGTGTTCACTATTTCTGTGAAAATCCTAACAAGTCAGTGATTTAAAGACATGAAAATGGCTTGGTAATACACATGTGTGTGTGTGTGTGTGTGTGTGTACTGGTACTGGGATTTGAACTAAGGACCTAGGTGCTATCCCTTAGCTTCTTCCCTTCAAGGTTGACATTTTACCACTTGACCTACACCTCCACTTTTAGCTTTTTGGAGGTTAGTTGAAGATAAGGAGTCTCACAGACTTTCCTGTCAGAGCTAGTTTTGAACCACAATCCTCAGATCTGTTTCCTGAGCAGCTAGAATTATAGGCATGAGACATCAGTGCCCAGGTTGGGCATTTCCATGGTTTGATGGTCTTAGAGGTGGTAGAGGAACAGCCCTAGATTGGGCACCCTAAAGTCTTCAACAAGCCTATGAGCTAGGTGAACTTCACCAGATCATCAGTTCTCAATGTTTTTATGTATAGAATGGGGATTCTTTGTGTGTGTGTGTGTGTGTGTGAGAGAGAGAGAGAGATTAAATTGTACAGAATATTAAAGTCTAGATGTCCAGTAGTTTTTATCTGGTGTAAGTACTTGATGTAAGTCTACTCCATACTTAGTTCCAGCAAATGTTATTTATACATGAAGAAAATAATAGTTCCTCACTGGATTTCTTTGAATTTTAACATCTTTGCTTTTGTTTGCTGTTATTTTCATGTATTTTAGAATGGTAACAGAAATCACATTAAACATTGCTGGTAACAATCGCTTAGTCCAAGTACAGAGGGTAACAGGTGAAGACTTTTGCATTCTTTCCAAAGTTCTGAAGAATCATTCGTGTATCAGTGGTATGCTTCATTAAGAGTCACTACTCTCCTCCCTCCCCTCCCCTCCCCTCCCCTCGGAATCACTAGTCTCCTCCCTGTCCCCCCAACTCTCCCCTTTGGGTTGTATTGCTTCCATTCTGCAAGGAACATCTCTTTCTGTGCTTTGTGTCCTCCAGGTGTGGATGCTAGATATAACTTTATCGGGAATACTGGTGCATACTATGCTGCAAAACTGCTACAGGTATGATATTCCTACAACATATTATTTCCACTTATAGGAAATGCACACTCTCTCTCTCTCTCTTTCTCTCTCTCTTTCTCTCTCTCTCTCTCAAGGCAAAGCATCGAGGGTCCAGAACTCTGGGCTGTATTTCTAACACTTGAAACACAGGGAACCCCACTCAGGGTTAGTCTCAGCAGAGCTGGCACCAAGAGCCACTTGGTCATCATTTTCAGATTTGTACACCATGGTGACACATGTAAGGCAGAACCACACTTAGAACTTGCTAAAACTCTAAAGACTGTTTTCCTTTCACTTGCATTTTTAAACAAGAATGCTCTTTTCCCTTCAGGTCAGTGCTTTTGCTGGGATTCAGTTTTCCTGAGGTATAAAGATTATCTTTGGAGGTCAAAGATTATCTTTGGGTCAATCAACACCCAAAAACATAAAACCTGTGTAATTGATGGATTTCCTAAAATGCCTGCGTAATAGCTTCTTTCTGTTCTTCATTACAGAAACAGCCGTCTATCGTTTACTTAAATCTTATGTTTAATGACATTCAGGCTGATGGTGGAGAATTGATTGCTAAAGCCCTACAAGTAAGCACGTATATGCCTCTAACCATTTTTTGAATATTAATTTCTTTTTTGTTGCTTTTTTGTTATTTTTGTTGGTAGGCTTGAACTTGGAGCCTGGGTGCTGTGCTTTGGCTTTTTCCTCAGTGCATGCGTGCACGTGTGCGTGTGTGTTTGTGTGTGTGCACACACGTGTATCAGTGAATTAACACTTGCTGAGCATTCATGAAGCTGTGGGTTTGATCCAGAGCATGGGGAGGGAAGGGGAGAGAGATAGGGGAAAAAGAGAGCGACAGAGACAAAGACAGAGAGAAAGAAGAGAGATACACAGGTGTAGGGAGAGAGGTTATGCTTGCTTAATGGCAATAGCACAGGATACTGTCAAAGATGATAAAAATGTTTTCAACTAGCTGTAAGCAATGCTCATGTAATAAATGCTACTGAACTGTTACACTTTAAAAGGGTTAATTTTTTAGGAAATAATTTACAGAGTTTCCAGTGGAAGGAAAGTTTATTAAAATCTGCATTCATCACTAGTTATTGCTTGGATGACTGTTGTTTGATCATTATTTCTAATTTTTTCTTTTATTCAGTGTTACTTTTAAGTAACTGTTCTGCTTCCAGTGAAAAAATATGAATCTACAAACAGTAATGTTGCCTTCTAACTCATTTTATGTAGAAAATGCTGTAGATTAAGATGTAAATTGCTTTGTTTAAGGATACAGGTGGACCTGTTGCAACAATGAGAAGTACAAGTTGTCATGTCCAAAAGGAGCTTTACAACGTCGGTGGGGGGGGGGGGAGGGGTGGGGTTGGGGGGGGGGGGGGGAGGCTGGGAAGGGATGTGAAGGGTAAACAAAGGAGGAGGCTGCAATGCTTGGTAAGAAATGTACGCATTATCCTGCCCATGTAATTGTAACCCCTCTGTACAGTATGTTCACAAATAAAATTAAATTAAAAAAAAAAAGATGTAAATTGCTGGGTGCCGGTGGCTCATGCCTGTAAACCTAGCTATTCATTGGGCTGGGACCTGAGGATTGTGGTTCAAAGCCAGCCTGGGCAGGAAAGTCTGTGAGATTCATCTCCAATAAACTACTCACACAAAGCTAGAAGTGGCTCAAGTGGTAGAGGCCTAGTCTTAAGCAAAAAACTCAGGCCCAGAGTTCAAGTCCTGGGACTGGCAAAGAGAGAGAGGAGAGAGAGAGAGAGAGAGAGAGAGAGAGAATGTAAATATCTGTTTTGATTCCATTCCTTTTCAGAAAAATAAAACTCTGAAATACCTCCGAATGACTGGAAACAAGATTGAGAATAAAGGTGGAATGTGTTTTGCTACAATGCTTCAAATTAACTCATCCTTAGAGAAATTAGACCTGGGTGACTGTGATCTTGTGAGTACATTTTTTATGAGAAAATCACCCAGACATTGGGTTTTCCATCCCCTGCCTCCCTTGGGCCAGGAAATCAGCTTGGAGAACTAACTGTTCAAGAGACCAGCTAAGGGCTGGAGTCCTGTCCTCAGTGTCAGAGCTTTGTCCTGCTAAGGGTGAGGCCCTGAGTTCAAGTCCTAGTACCACCTAGAGAAAGATACAGAGCAAACAATACACACACACACACACACACACACACACACACACACACACACGTTTTATTAATGGTTAACCCAAATATGTGTCAGAAAATGTTTTTTCATTTCGCATAGTAGTTCAAGACTATTAATAAAATCAGATTATAGTAAATACTATACAAAAATAGGCAGCATAATAAAAACATTTCTGATTATCCATAGTTCATCTCAACCTATGTTTTTTTTAAAGAAGGAGGTTTCACCAGGCAATGGTGGCTCACGCCTATAATCATAGCTACTCAGGAGCTGAGATCTGAGGATCACAGTTCAAAGCCAGCCCAGGCAGAAAAGGCCATGATACGCTTATCTCCAATAAAGGACTCAGAAAATGGGAAGTGGTACTGTGGCTCAAGTGGTTAGAGCACTCGCCTTGAGCTGAAGAGCTGAGGGGGACAGCACCTAGGCCCAGAGTTCAAGCCCCACAACCAATAATAATAACAACAACAACAAAAAGGAGGTTTCAAACTACAATGATGATGCTAAAAGTAGCTCTGAGCCTACATTTGGTCTGATAATGAGAAATGTATTGTTTACATATTTTGAAGGAGGTACATGAACATTGAGATATTTTAAGAACTGAAAATTTTACCATAAAAAGCCAGAAGTGGAGCTGTGGCTCAAGTGGTAGAGCAAAAGCACTAAGCAAAAAAACTCAGGGATAGCAAGCCCGAGGACTAGTATACGCAGAACAAACAAACAACTCTACAAATACTGAAAAGTCCACGTGTTATGTTGAAGTAGAAGTGTTGAGGCTCCCTGAGACCAGATCTGTCAAGGTCCATACCTGAGAAGAGTCGTTTGAAATGTGAACCACAGAAAGGCTTTGAGCTGTGACATGAGCAGATAGGTGCTTTTAAAAAGTCCCTCAGGTTGTACTGGGAATGTGGCTTGTGGTAGAGTGCTTGTCTGGCACGCATGAAGCCCTGGGTTCAATTCCTCAGTACTACATACACAGAAAAAGCCAAAGTGGCACTGTGGCTAAAGTGGTAGGGAGCTACCCTTGAGCAAAAGCAGCTCAGGGACAGAGCCAGGCCCTGAGTTCAAGCTCTGCACACACACACACACACACACACACACACACACACACACACACGCACGCACGCACGCACGCGCGTGCGTTGGTATATGATGTTTCCCTAATGAATTTATTTGTTTTTAGGGAATGCAAAGTGTGATTGCATTTGCTACAGTCCTAACTCAAAACCAAGCAATTAAAGGAATAAACCTCAACCGACCTATAATGTACAGTGAACAGGTATGTATTCAAAGTGACAGTAGTTAATCTATAATGTGACTGAAACTAAGGTCCTACAGAATTCTGATGTTAATATGCATAGGAATTTCCTTATATAGTGTATACTACTAGTTAGAAATGAAAGGTTTTATTCAAATGAAAATTTTCTTGGGCCTGGGAATGTGGCTTAGTGGTAGAGTGCTTACCTAGCATGCATGAAGCCCTGGGTTCAATTCCTCACAACCATGTAAGCAGAAAACAGCTGGAAGTAGCACTGTGACTCAAGTGGTAGAGTTCTAGCCTTGAGCACAGAGAGGCTCAGGGATAGAACCCAGGCCCTGAGTTCAAGACCCAGGACAGGCAAAAAAAAAAAAAACTTTCTCAAATTTTCATGTTTTAAGTCAGGTTTTCTATATAATCCTAGTTTGCCTCTGGCTCACAGTCCTCCTACCTCAGCCTCTTTAGTGCTGGAATTACAGGTATGTACCAGCATGTCTTGTTAGTTCCTGATAAGACTTTATAACTAAACATGTACTCAGATGTTGCTTATTTAAGCAGCAAGCACTTATTGTTCCTCATGAAACTCAAGTTCTGAATGAATAAGTATGTCAAAAGTTAAAAGTGTTCATGCTTAATGTTTTAGAGGTCATTGATGTAAGATCCCTTGCCAGTGTCTTTCTGTTATATTCATGTGAGTGAACGATGCCATTTCTGAGTTCATAAATGAACACAGCAAAGTGTGTGAGCAGCACTTGGCAGGTCTGACCATGAGCACGTGGAAGTGCTAGCTGGAGATAGAAAGATAATGGAAATGTGCGTGATTCTTTCAAAGCTTTTTCCAACATCCTTTTGGGCGACTTACTTCTCTGTCCATTGTAAACACTAAGAAATAAATTCATTCTATTACTGGCCTAAAGATATATTTACTACAAGGAAAAGTAAAAAATATCCAAAGTGCTTTCTATAATGAAGTGAACATTAAAATTCAATGTTCAAGTGAACTTTAAAGTTCAGAGTACTTTAAGTCATTTTAAATTAATGACCTCCTTGTTTCCCCCTTAGTATAACTGAGAATGAACCATTCTTTTAAAAGCCATTTTTCAAGCCGGGTGCCGGTGGTTCACAGCTATAATCCTAGCTACTCAGGAGGCTGAAATCTGAGGATCAAGCCCAGGCAGGAAAAGTCTGTAAGACTTTGTAGGGCTTGAACTCTGGACCTGGGCACTGTCTCTCAGCTCTTCAGCTCAAGGCGAGTACTCTACCTCTTGAGCCACAGCACCACTTCTGGTTTCCTGGTGGTTAACTGGAGATAAAAGTCTCACAGACTTTCATGCCCAGGCTGGCTTTGAACCTCAATTCTTCTTATCTCAGCCTCCTGAGTAGCTAGGATTACAGGCGTAAGCCACTGGTGCCCAATTAACTGCTAGAAAATTGGAAGTGGCACAAAAGCTCAGGGACAGTGCCCAGGCTCTGAGTTCAAGCCCATGACTGACCAAAAAAAAAAAGTTTTTTTCTTATTCAGAAGTGCTTTGTGTTCTCTTACCTATATAGGTATCTCCCTATCTGTACTTTGTTATACTAAGTTTTTAGAGTTTTAAATCATGCTCTTAAAGATAACCTTAATTTGTCCAAGAGACTCATAAATAAGAGAAACATACTTTACAAGCTCTCAAAATATTGAGTTCCAATGGTTCCATAAACAAATCTTAAAAAAAAAAACCAGCAAAATGCCTGGCGAACTGCTTCATTCATGGTTTATTTCACTCAGTAAATATCTAAATGGAACTCTAAACTAGACCAACTTCTAGACACTAGAGGTAGTTATAAAAGGGGCTGCAGTCTGTGGAGGCAGTCAGCTGGTACAGTCAGGGCTCAGGGCGTCATGGGAGCTAATGGAAGGACACTGAAGTCAGAGCCACGAAGGCAGGAAGCAGGAAGGAAAGGGTCCCAAAGTGAAGACATGACAGATTTGAAGGCTTAATTAAAAAAAAAAAATTCTGGATTATATTCCTGAGGAAATGTTGAGCTATGTGAAATCACATTGGAAGCACAATCCATTCCCTCTTGTAAATATGTTGTGTGGTATTGTTAACCCCAAATCTATTTAAGAATATTAAATCCCCAGTACTGGTACAGGTCCAGGTCTAGGTGTTTATAGTGACCAGGTAGGCTCTGGTCTGCTTGCTAGTCTCTAAGGCAGCTATGGTGTCCCCCACCCCCACCCCATATATATATAAAAGCTACTGCACGCAAGGCTTTAATACTCCTCACTGTGGCTGATCGCTAGGTAGCAGGATCAGAAGCTACAAGATGTTGGATCTCACCTGTGATTTTTCGTTGACACTATCTGAGGAGCCTGTAAAAGTGCCAATGCCAGGTGCCACTCTTCCCACTCCCTCCCTTAATAAGGCTGCTTCCTTTTTCAGGCTTAAAATGCAGCCATGGTACAGATCAAGTGTACCTGCCCTCTGTGCCAAGCCAAAGGCACAATGGTAATGAACCCTCTAGTGGTCAGTTTGTGTTTTTAAGATGCCAGACTATGTGGCATTTCTGTGAGAATCTTTCCTGTATGACAGCAGTAATTTCAATGAATCAGATACAGGATTGCAATACTGTACAATAAATGATTCGAGGGTTTGCTATACTATACTTATTATGTGTCGGGTACATTTTATTTGCAAACTTACTGAATGCTGTGAAGGAAACATCATTTTACTATTTTACAGAAGGAAAGTGAGATTCAGCTAGACAAAGTAAGTTTTCCCAAGTCATAGGAGCAAATAGAAGGTACAGGTTTATCTTGGTGCACATGCACTTGCTGCTATGACTGTGTGGTTTCATCTAACTTCTGGAGTTCCCGAAGGCACTTCCACACTGCAAGGGCACATGGCTGTCCAGGTCCATTAGCATTCCAGTGACTAGAAAACCTGGCATGCTGCACAACAATCACTGGAGAGGGATTTCCTACCACAAACTACTCTACAGCATTCGTTTTATTTTGTTAGAAGAGTGCTTTGCATTAACATCTACTTTTTGCTTAGAAGCAACTAGATTGCAACTTTTTTTTGGGGGGTGGGGGGGGTTGGTCGTGGGTCTTGAACTCTGGGCACTGTCCCTCAGCTCTTCAGCTCAAGGCTAGTGCTCTACCACTTGAGCCACAGTGCCACTTCTGGTTTTCTAGTGGTTAACTGGAGATAAAAGTCTCACAGACTTTCCTGCCCAGGCTGGCTTTGAACCGTGATCCTCAGATCTCAGCTTCCCGAGTAGCTAGGATTACAGGCGTGAGCTACCAGCACCCGGCTAGAATGTAAAAAACATTTTAAAGTCTGTGACCAGAAAAAAATCATGTATTTGGGGCTGGGATGTAGCTCAGTGGCAAAGTGCTTGCCTAGCAAGCGCAACGTCCTGGGTTCGATCCCCAGTACCAAAAAAGAAAAGACAAAAAAAATACAGTTAAAAAAAAATCATGTATTTGGGAAGATTATAAAAGAAGTCAGATACATCAGAGGGTTTAATGAGTGTATTTAAAAACCAAGATAGGTAAATGTCTTGTTTCATCTTGGAACCGTCAAAGGGGTGATGAGGAGCCAAGGCAGTTCAGTGGCTGGCTGTGCAGGAGAGGGTGGGAGTCTTCTCAGGACAGCAGTTGGTTTCATGTGCAGTACAAGATGCAACAAGCCGTTTCCATGACTTTTTTTGAAATGACCTATTTGTATCAATTCTTGCCAATTATTTTTGTAACCCAAATTATCTTTCTCATATTACTGAGCCACTGCAGTTGTGCATGTGCGTGTGCTTGAACTCAGGGCTTAGGCACGGTCTCTGAGCTTTTTTGCACAAGTTAGCACTACCATTTGAACTACAGCTCTACTTTTGGCCTTTTTCATCCCCCCTTGGTGGAAAGCCAGCCTCGGCTGGCTCTGAACCATAATCCTCAGATTTTAACCTCCTGAGTAATTATCATTGTAATAATGACCAGTGTCCAGCCACTAAGTAATTTCATTTTACAAGTGTCTGCTATGGATTTGTAAAAAGGAAAGATACTCTTTGGGCAGCTAGGAATGTGGCTTAGTGGTAGAGTGCTTGCCTAGCATGCATGAAGCCCTGGGTTTGATTCCTCAGAACCACATAAACAGAAAAAGGTGGAAGTGGCACTGTGGCTAAGTGGTAGTTGAGCAAAAGCAACTCAGGTAGTGTTCAGGAGCTGAGTTCAAGTCCCAGGACTGGCAAAAAAAGAAAAAGAAAAAAAAAGATACTCTTTGGGGCTTGGCATGGTGGCACATGCCTATAATCCTAGCAACCTGGGAGACTGAGGCAGGTTCAGAGTTCAAGGTCATCCTAGACTACATAACAAGCTTTATTTTTAAAAAAAAAGACAAAGGTAATCTAAACACCAGCAATATAGTGCTTCAAAACTGCAACTTAGAGCCACAATTATGTATTTTTAGGATGAGTCTACTGTCCATGTGGGAAATATGTTGAAAGAAAACCACTGCCTTATTGAGCTGCATATGTGTAAGCATGGAATAAAAAATGACGGCATGCAACAGCTGTGCGAGGGCTTGCACCTGAATAGCAGCTTGCGCTACCTGGATGTCAGCTGGTAAATGAGCATTTGCACACTAGGAATTTGGGAGTTAGGTCATGACAATAATCTACAGAAATGTCATAGTACATGGGATGCTTCTGTTACACTATTATCCTAAGCTTGAATATTGTGCATTCTGTATTATATCTCTTAAAAGGGCAAACAAACAGTTATACCAGCAAGATAGAGGCTGTATTTTATGGTTAATTTTCATCAACTTTCTTGGAAGTTGAAGTTACTAAAATGGAAAGTACTATTACAGGATTTCAAGCATCTTACTGCTGCTATAAACAAAAAACACTACTCTATTTTACAATATTACTAAATATTTTCTTTCTCCAGCAATAAGATAACTCGAGATGGAATGGTATATCTGGCTGCTGTACTGAAAAGCAATACTACCTTGGAAGTAATTGATCTTTCTTTTAACAGAATAGAAAGTGCAGGAGCAATTTATCTCAGCGAAACGCTAACTTCATACAACAGGAGTCTTAAAGCGTTAGTATGCTTTTATATTTAATCAAAATAATCAAAATCTTATCCTTTTAGAATATTAACCTCAATCTTTTAAAATCATGAAATGTGAAAATCCATTTTCTAAACCATATTAAGTTATATAAAACATTTGGTTTGTTTTTCTTTCTTTTTTTTTTTTGGGGGGGGGGTCCAGTCGTGGGGCTTGAACTCTGGGCCTAGGCGCTGTCCCTCAGCTCTTCAGCTCAAGGCTAGCGCTCTACCACTTGAGCCACAGCGCCACTTCCGGCTTTTTTTTCCTTTTTGCTTATGTGGTGCTGAGGAATCGAACCCAGGGCCTCAGGCTTGCAAGGCAAGCGCTCTACCACTGAGCCACCTTCCCAGCCCACATTTGGTTTGTTTTTCAAGTATAATTTTTTTTTTTTGGTTGGTTTGTTGTGGGGCTTGAACTCTGGGCACTGTCCCTGAGCTTTTCAGCTCAAGGCGAGTGCTCTACCACTTAAGCCATAGCGCCACTTCTGGTTTTCTAGTGGTTTATTGGAGATAAGAGTCTCACAGACTTTCCTGCCAGGGCTGGCTTTGAACCACAATCCTCAGATCTCAGCCTCTGAGTAGCTAGGATTACAGGCGTGAGCCGCTGGTGCCCAGCTAAGTATAATGTCTTACGTCTATAATTATATATATATGAGGTTGAGAGCTGGAGGATCTTGGGTTCAAAGCCAGCTCTGGCAGAAAAGTTCAAAGGACTCCATCTCTAAAATAACCAGCAAAAAGCAGGATGAGGAAGTGGCTCAAAAAGTAGAATACCAACCAGGCACCAGTGGCTCACACCTGTAATCCTAGCTACTCAGGAGGCTGAGATCTGAGGATCTCCAATAAACCACCAGACAACTGGAAGTGGTGCTGTGGCTCAAATGGTACAGTGCTAGCATTGAGCTGAAGAGCTGAGGGACAGCACCCAGGCCCAGAGTTTAAGCCCCAAGACTGACAAAATGAAAAAAAAAGTAGAACATCAGCTGAGTTCAAGTCCTTGCTCTGCCAAAAACAAAAACACAGAACAAGAAAAAAAAAAAAAAGACTAATTCTAGTTATTTGTTTGTTAAAATTCATGAAAAATTCCTTGTTTATATCATTTATCCGGAATTCTAACAGAAAAGCCATAAGCATTCAACATGACAAAGACACTATAATTTAAGTATTTTCAAACATGTTAAAACACAAAGACTTTCTGAGCAGCATTCCTAGAGATATGAAGCATTTAGTGATAAAACTAAATTTCTTGGGCTTTAGGAATTATATGATTAATATTTTGATCATCACATAAAAATGTTTAGAATACTAAGAATTACACAAGAAAGGGATGGCATAAATGTTGCTGTTATGTGTTGTTTTGTGAAAATGATTTCCACTGTTACTACCTTTTGTTTTTCTACAGACTGTCAGTAGTCAGCAACCAGATAGATGGAGAAGGACTTATTGCACTTTCAAACTCAATGAAAATAAATCCCATATTAAGTAATATTTACATTTGGGGAAACAAATTTGATGAAGCTACATGTGTGGTAAGTTTTCTTCAATAAAAGATTTTCCTGGGATGTCTTTACAGCTTTAGACATTTATAGGGACCTTAGGAAAGGTTACAGAGTATAGGGAAACACTACAGTTTGTTTTAATATAAATCCTAAAAATCAGCTACAGGAAAGTTTTATGGTTAAAAAATAGTAAAATACTACATACCATATACTGGTATTAAAGAGCACTGAATTATGCAGCTCCAGTTCCTCTAAAGTAAAACAAACTACAAAAACAAAAAACAAGCTGGATGTGGGAGGCTCATGCCTGTAATGCTAGCTACTCAGGAAGCTGAGACCTGAGGATCACGGTTCCATGTTATCTCACGCAGGAAAGGCCGTGAGACTCTTCTCTCCAATTAACCACCAGAAAACCTAAAGTGGTACTATGACTCAAAGTGGTAGTGTGTTAAGTCTGAGTAAAGTGGCTCAGGGTCAATGCCCAGGCCCTGAGTTCAAGCCCCATGACCAACAAAAACAAAAAATTACTGATTTGAGGTAGCAAAATCTCCAACTATTTCCTCAGAATTGTATGAAGACAGAACTACAGACATATGGTACAAACTGTAAAAAACATTTGGTATGTTGTTCACATAAATCCTGAGAGTCCGTGATAGTACAAAACAAACTCATAGTAACAGCTTTCATTCAGAAAAAAATATGTTAAAATACTCAGAATTTGCCAAAAGACTTACAGAATCCTACTGTGACTACCTTAATAAAGCACAAACTTTTGTCTAAAAAAACCACAATTTTAGAGTATCCATATGCTTTAGTAGTTGTACATTTTAGAAGCTATATAATCTGACTTTGGAACTATTGCTAATGACAAGCTAAACAGAAAGCAAACCAAATTCTTAAATCTTTCAGTGTTTCAGTTTCTGTTTGTTTCATAGAATGGCAACCGGAACACGGCAGTGCCAGGTTTGCTTGGCATACTTAGACACCAAGGGTCTGCTGGAGATTTAAACATTCTAAAGTGAAGAATAACTAGTAGGTCAATATCAAATGCTGTGGTATTTTCTTGGCTTAAATTCATAGACTCATTTCGAGGGTTCACAAACTCCATACAATCCTATGTCCAAACATGGGGCTCTGATTTTTTTTTTTTTTTTTGAGGAATGAATTCCTACTTATTCATCAGATTTGCCTCAGCCCCTGCATTTCTGGGATTTCAACACACACCATCAAGCCAGGTTCCTGTGGTATTTTGAGAGCATTGGAACAATGCTGCTCGTTTTGTCTACTACAACCTGTCTTAAGAGCACTTGTGGGATTTGAGAATTTTGACTATCAGACTTATGATCCATAAAGTTGGTGGTATATTTATGATCCATAAAGTTAGTGGTATAAAGGGCTGGGAATGTGGCTCAGTGGTAGAGTGTTTGCCTAGCATGCATGAAGCCCTGCGTTCTATTCCTCAGTACCACATAAACAGAAAAAGCCAGAAGTGGTGCTGTGGCTCAAGTGGTGGAGTGCTAGCCTCAAGCAAGATAAGTTCAGGGACAGTGCCCAGGCAGCCGAGTTCAAGCCCCAGGACTGGCAAAAAAAAAAAAAAAAAAAAGAATTAACTCCAGGAACCACCAAATGACAAAACATGCCTTGTACATTAAAACTTAGAAGTAAGTTTTGCAGCTAGACACTGTTTGCTCATGCCTATAATCTTAGCTACTCAGGAAGCTGAGACCTGAGGATTATGGTTCCAAGCCATGAGACTTAAAAAAAAAAAAAAAAAGAGCTGGAAGTGGAGCTGTAACTTAAGTGGTAGCTCTCTAGCCTTGAGCACAAAAAAGCAAAACAAAACAAAAGTATCTCTGGACAGCACCCAGGCCTTGAGTTGAAGCCCTAGGACCAGTACCAAAACAAACAAAAAAACAATAGCAAGCTGGGTGCTGATGGCTCATACCTGTAATCCTAGCTACTGAAGAGGCTAAGATCTGAGGATACTGGTTCAAAGCCAGCCTGGGCAGGAAAATCCATGAGACTCATCTCCAATAAACCACCAGAAAACCGGAAGTGGTGCTGTGGCGTAAGTGGTAGAGCCTTGAGTTGAAGAGCTGAGGAATGGCGCCCAGGCCCAGAGTTCAAGCCCCACAACCAACAAACAAACAAAAAACAATAGCACCCGGCTAAGTGGAATATTTACATTTGTTTAAGCACTATAAATTGAAAATTGTATTCTTATAGTTTTCCTTAAAACTCCTAGGCATATTCAGATTTAATTGAAGAGGGCCATCTGAAAGCGAACAACACAGATGTCAATCCGTACGTGGTAGATGAACATGTGTACCTTGCAGAAGTGTCCAATGGCCTGAAGAAGCACTATTACTGGACGCCAACTTACGGAGATGCTTATGGCCCTTCAACGAATGCAGGTTTTGCTCTTGTTCCAGTGGGTGAACATCTATGAAAAATAAACTCTAAAATAGGTCTCATGCATTTGTCTTATTACTTTTACAGAGATTAGTATTTTATAATTTTTTCCAAATACAACAGTTTGTGTTTATCAAAAGTGTAAAACTTGTTCAAATGCTGTAACTTTAAGCAATTTTTACAATGTAAATACTAAAATTCTAACCTCAAAGAAACCAAGGAGCATACTAATTTTGTAATAATGAAAATATAACCATAGTGATGGCATACAAATAAAGGCCTCTACAGATCTCCTAACGAGAAGGTTGTTATTTAGTAGAGAGGTTTCAGATAGCAAATTTCCAGTGAATTTTAGGGGAGTTCAAGTTTAGAAGCTGAAAATTCATTGTATATAATCCTTTTAGGTATAATAGGCATAACAATTTCACAAAAAGAAGCAAATAAAACCCTCTTCTCATAGATAGCCACTACCTGGCTCCTAATATTACAGAGTAGCATGTCTAGTTTTGAACTTTATATAAATCAAACTAACCTTTTTTGAATGTCTGGATTTTTATGGTATTAGTGTAATTTATTAATGTTGTTTAATGTATTAGTAGTCTGTTTTTCATTGCTTTGAAGTTCTGAGTAGGAGTCTACAGGATTCTGGAAAGATATGGCCTTTCATGCTAACTCACAGATGCCCTAATCCTTAACAATGCAGGTCACTGAATTACTGTAGGCTAGGGGTGGAACCCACAGTTCTCATATTCCTGCAAGGGGAGATTCAGAAGACAGTTGAAGGGGAAGCAAGTGTGCTTCCTTGAGCCTGCAGAAGGATGGCACAATAGACCTGCAGTCTGACTTACACTGGGCTGCTGGAGACACAGGTGCAGGTGCTAGAGCCTTGGAGAACCAGGGTGAGGTCAGCTGAGCCAAGAACTACTTGGGTCGGCCAGGCTAGGAAAGACCTGATCACACATCTAACAAGCTACTATATTTGGTAACAGAGAATGGAAGATCCAAAGACCCCATCCAACCTGATGTCACGATGTCAATGTAAACATTCATACATGTGGACACCATTTCAGGGACAAAAGGTATGAAGAACAGTATTTTCCCAAAAGATTAAGCAGTACCTTAAGATATCATCAATTGTATTTTCTTTGTATCAGTTTTTAACTGGCTACAACTAGAAATTAATTTTCTAGCGTACCAGAGTAAGCTAGAAGTAAATACATCTTCCTCTATTTTGAGGGTGAAGGAGGATGAATTACTACATACGACTTACACACACACAGACACACACACACACATGTATGAAAATAGCAGAATGAAACTAAAAACTGACTACTAAGTAAAGGCTCAAGAAGATGTATGTTCTGGGCTGGGAAGGTGGCTCAGTGGTAGAGCATTTGCCTTGCATGCATCAGGCCATGGGTTTGATTCCTCAGCACCACATAAGCAAAAGAAAAAAGCCGTAAGTCGCACTGTGGCTCAAGTGGTAGAGTGCTAGCCTTGAGCTGAAGAGCTGAGGGACAGCACCCAGGCCCAGAGTTCAGGCTCCACGACTGGACCCAAAAAAAATTGAACAGTTTACACTGGTTATCATGGCTACTTGGGAAGCACAAAATGGATTGCAGTCCAAGCTAGCCAGGCTTAAATGCCAGACTATTTGAAAAATAATTTAGGTAGGGGAGAAGAATGATGAAAAGGTTGTCACTGACCAACCAAGATGTGCTATAAACACAATGGACATGTTACATTTAAACCACTTTAACCAACTATTCGAAGACATAAACAATAAAATTGAAGCAAAATGGGCTGAGGAGTGATCTAAGTGATAGACTGCCTGCCTACCAAAAGTTTAGGCTGATTCAACCCAAAAGTTTAGGCTGATTCAACCCATAGTACTGCCAGAAAGAAAAAGGCTCAATTTTTTCTGTACATAAAAATACTGTAAATACATAACTTTAAAACTTTCTTCCAGTGTTTTTAGAACAATCATCCTTTAAGGACACTCCCCCTGCTTAAGCCAGTTGCTGGGGCTAACACCTAATCCTAGCTACTCAGGAGATAATGGCTATGTAATTCCTGCCCCTCAGTTGTTTTCTACAGTTGGGCACTAGTGGCTCAGCCTGTAATCCTAGCTAATCAGCAGGCTGAGATCTGAGGACTGAAGTTTGAAAGCATTTGGGGCAGAAAAATCCCTGTGAGACAATTAACTACTCAAAAAACAGAAGTGGTGGGCTGGGAAGGTGGCTCAGTGGTAGAGTGCTTGCCTTGCATGCCTGAGGCCCTGGGTTCGATTCCTCAGCACCACATAAGCAAAAAAAAATTCAGAAGTGGTGCTGTGGCTCAAGTGGTAGAGTGCCAGCCTTGAGCTGAAGAGCTGAGGAACAGTGCTCAGCCCAGAGTTCAGTCCCCACAACCAGACCCCCCCAAAAAAAAAATTAAAAAAAAAAACAGAAATGGCACTGTAGCTTAAAGTGGTAGAGTGCTAGCCTTGAGCACAAAAGCTCAGGGACAGCACGGAGGCCCTGAATTCAAGCCCCACAACCAAGAATTCTTCAATCTATGGTTTACATTGAAATCGCCAACAAAGCTTCTCCAGCATGTACATGGTTCAGCCAAGTCCAAAAGACTCTTCTCTCCAATTAACTAACAAAAACCCCACCAAAAGTGGAGCTGTGACTCAAGTGGTAGAGGGCTAGCCTTGAGCAAAAATGCTCAGGGATAGGGCAAAGACAGGCACACACAAATCTCTTTTGTCTATAAAACCCTGTGATTTTTTTTGGGGGGGGGGTGGTGTTGGTTGTAGGGCTTGAACTCTGGGCTTGGACGGTGTCCCTGAGCTCTTCAGCTCAAGGTGAGTGCACTACCACTTCAGCCACAGTGCCACTTTCACCCTATGGTGTGAAAGGGGTGATTTACATTACTGTAACTACTTTTGTACATAACTTTTTATTTATTTATTTTGTCAGTCATGAGGCCTGAACTCTGGGCCTGGGCACTATCCCTCAGCTCTTCAGCTAAAAGCTAGTGCTCACAACGCCACTTCCAGATTTTTTTGCTTATGTGGTGCTGAGTCGAACCCAGGGCCTCATGCATGCAAAGCAAGTGCTCTTCCACTGAGCCACCTTCCCAGCCCCTGTACATCACCTTTATAACAAAAAAATATATTTACAAAACCATCCTGTGAAATAAACATTAAGCAAATACTATCTATAGCAAAACTCTACTATATGTAACCCATGACTTCTTTCTAAAGTCTGCACCCTGGGGTTAAGGATTTAGCTCAGTACAAGAGTATTTGCCTGGCAAGCCAAGGCCCTGAGTTTGATCCTCAGCTCTAGAATAAATAATGTCTATACCCTAACAATACAGCAAGAGTAATCTAATCCAAATACAAGAGAAAGTTCATTTAGAAATTCCTCAGGAAGCTATTCAGCTATTCTATTATACTTAAATAATGAAAAATATTTTCCAGAACACTTCATTGTAAAAATGTTTCACTTCACTAAAATGCTCCATTATGGGACTAGAATGATTATCAAGTACAACTAAAACATCTGAACGTTATGATTAGTTACAGCATTAAGGGAAAAATAAGACACTCTAGTCTCTAGGCTTTCTTTTCATGTAATTCTGGAAGGGCAGATGATAACAAAGATAACTGAAGCTATGTAAATTTTAATTTTTTAGCTAAGCAGAGGTGATTTTTTTTTTGGGGGGGGGGGTTGGTCGTGGGGCCTGCACTCTGGGCCTGGGCGCTGTCCCTCAGCTCTCAGCTCTAGGCTGTTGCTCTACCACTTGAGCCACAGCGCCACTTCCAGCTTTTTCTGCTTATATGGTGCTGAGGAATCGAACCCAGGGCCTCATGGATTCGAGGAAAGCACTCTACCACTGAGTTACCTTTCCGGCCCAGAAGTGATTTAAAAAGAAAAAAAAAAAAAAACAAAACTATGTTAGCTATTCCAGTTCTACCGAACAATACTAAAAATAATGTTTTGAAAATAATTTACGGATAAATATAGGAAATTTGGGACCTCTTGGCTTCACACAATACATCACTATAGTTGCTTTCTTACTTTGAGGCATCTACGATGCCAAGTCGGCTTTACGTGCTCATCTTCCTGCGTTAGCCTCCCATGTGCCAGCATCATAGACATGTGCCAGCACTCCTATGTAGCAGTATTTAAAAAAGGTTTTTTGACTGAAGATGCTTGGATTATTTAAGTTTCCATTCTGATACATATTTTTGTTGGTGGTGGTAGTGGTTGTAAGCCTTGAAATTGGCTTGGATAGCTTGGGCGCTATCCCTAAGCTTCTTTGTGCTCCAAGATAGCTTTCTACCATTTGAGCCACAGTGCTGGAGATGAGTCCTCAGGAGGACTTTTCTGCTCTGACCAGCTTCAAACCGAGATCTTCAGATCTCAGCATGAGTGGCTAGGATTACAGGAGTAAGCTACTGGTGCCTGGCTCATTTTGATAAGACTTTTTTTTTTAAGTTTAGTCTATTAGTTATCTTTACATTCCAGTTAAGTTCCTTTGGAATTTTAAGCCAGAGTAAATTAGTCTGAACATTTAAAAAACGTTAACCCAGTATCTTAACTAACTACACATGTATACCTTTCTTAACTGTGCAATTCTGTTGTCTGTACTATGCAAAGGTGGTATTTCAAACTCTCTTTAAGTCAACTGTACTGGTGGCAATTTATTGCAAAAGCACTCTGTATGGGCTGGGAACATGGCTTAGTGGCAGAATGTTTGCCTTGTATGCATGAGGCCCTGGTTTTGATTCCTCAGCACCACACAAACAGAAAAAGCTGGAAATGGTGCTGTGGCTCAAGTGGTAGAGCGCTAGCCTTGAGCTGAAGAGCTGAGGGACAGCGCCCAGACCCAGATTTCAAGCCCCAACAACAACAAAAAAAAGTGCTGTGTGTTGGCTGGAGGTATGGCTCAAGTGATAGAACACCCAGCTGTGAGCAGGAAAATGTTACATGTGCTGAGGTGAAAGATCTCTCTAATTTACAAAATTAATATTTTGTTTCTTCTAACTGGCTCCTATGACTTTGACTCCCAAATACAGAAAATTGTAATTAAAGAAATACAGCAATAAACACATTAAATTTATTATATAGTTTAAAACTCAAAAATAAATAAGCCACAACTATTGTAGAAATGTCACCATGGTGTCTGATCAGCATTATGAAAACTGTACGAAACATGGTAATTAATGGCTAAAGATGAAGCAGTGAAATAAGTTAGTATGTGGGAAGAGTAGTGGTATCAGGATACCATTAAGTTTCCTATGTTCCCTTGGAAGGAAAAGGGCCCCATGAAACTAAAAGTTGCAGTTTAGTTACAAAATTTAAAAACCCAAAGTGTATAGAAAACTCAAGTATAAAATGTTTAATAATAAAAATTAAGTTAGTTTCTTACCTCTCTATTTCATTTTTTGTTTGCTTTCCCATGCTGGGGATTGAACCCAAGTCTCCAGGCATACTGGACAAGTTTTCTGACTATGCAACATAACGTATTAAATTTAGGAGACAAGTGATTTCTAGTATGCATTTTCTATTTAGAAAAACTCCTCTCAGAATTTGTTTTTAAAAGTGCATAATAGATATGATAGGCTTATCAAAAAATTTTCAAAACTCGGTATATATTCCTCATTTCCAATAATCTACAAACCTAATAAAATATAAACTGAATCAAATTTTGAAACTGTCTTTTGACTAGATAAAAACACCAAGTATCTATTTTAAAAATATAGTCTCAAATAACTAAAATAAAAAATACTGACCCGACTGACCACTGTTTTTCTCCAGAATACTGAATTCTAAATGAGCAAAAATTTATATACAGTTTTCTAGTTTTAAGGGAAGCATTTCTTTTGGTTTCATTTAGAAAAGTTACTTCTAAAGGAATATACTGATAAGACAAATAGCACTATTGTTTTCAGTACCTAAATTTTTACAGAAATGTCAAATTTTGTCCCCAGAGTTTATGCATTGGCCTATGAGACTTACAGACAGCAACACAGATGGAGACAAAAAAAAAAATCCCACAGAACTATATAAGCTGAGATTCAACTTCAGTAATTGAAGGGCAATTCTAAAATGCAAAGTAAAAACCCAGTTAAGGCAGCTTTAAAAGAGAAGTTATTCACCCAAAATAGTGCTACCATGGTATAATTCATTCCTTAAAAAACTGTACTGTTTAGCCATAAAAGCCAAAAATCAAAACCAGCACTGCAGTTAGAATGCAGCCTCAGCTGTTTTTACTTCGGTGAATGTATATATATATATATACATACACACACATATATATATATATCCAGAGCTGTTTACGTATACCACCAGACCATGTGTTAGCAATTCCCCGTTCCTCACAAAGTCAGTATAACTGTTGTAGAAAAATCAACTGTGGCTCTGAATACCCATTCACAGCGGACCTCAGCAATGTATCTGATGTAGGAGACTGGTTATCTGTGACAGGAAGAAGCATATGCTGGTCCTCTGTCCCAAGTGGAAGAGCTAATGGTAAAGTCATATCAAAAGGCTTCACATCTATAGTTTCTGACACAGGACTTTTTTGTATGGAATCTTGTTCACTCAAAGTGTGATCCTCAGCACTGGAATCTAGATTTTTATCTGCACCTGAAATGGAAGAGGGAAAATGTTGTTATATTATCTTTAAAAATAAAACATCTGAAGTAGACTAATCTACTCACAGGTCTCTAAAATTACATTCCAACCTCAACACCTTAGTGTAAGCTGTTTCTTTTACTGATATGCCTAGGGTAATCTGGGTCTCAAGGATGGGTTCACTCACCAATTCCATCATAAAAATAAATTATTCCAGACCAGAGTGAACTTTTTATCTAGTGCACTCTTGTCAAATTTCATGCTCTACTCTGTGGCACCACTGCTATTAAACATTAAATCTTCAACTAGTATAAATATTTATACTTTCCTAAGTCCTTCAAAGTACTGAACAGTGATAGATCAAATGAATACTATTTGTTCATTGGATATTTTTATAAATAGCCACCAGTAACCTATGAATTCAAGTTCAGAAGTAGGAACTTATCTCCAGGGTGAGAAATTCTGTACTGCAGGAAGCAATTATCATAACTGAAGATGAACTGTTCAGTTTCCACTAGCTTTATTTGTTCTTGTAACTCCAAAGTGTTCATATGACTTCATTATACTTGTTACATTGTACACATGCATAGAAATGTGCAATTCTCCCTTTCATACTATTATATGTTAATAAAAACAAAAGCAGAAAAATAAAACACGTATTTGCTTTAGTAAAATTCTAATTCTCAAAGCCAAGCATCAGTGGCTCATGTGTGTAATTCTAGCTACTCAGGAGGTGAGATCTGAGGATTGTAGTTCAAAGCCAGCCTGGATAGCAAAGTCCATGAGACTCTTATCTCCAATTAACCACTCAGAAAACCAAATGGCGTTATGGCTCAAGTGGTAGAGTGCTAGCCTTGAGCTGAAGAGCTGAGGGGCAGCTCCCATGTCTGGAGTTCAAGCCTCATAACCAACAACAACAAAAAAAAAACCTATAAGGACTAGGGTATATGGTTCAATCCTCTTGCCTCTGCCAACTGAGGAATGAGAGTACATATGTGCACCACCACATTTGTACATGTGATTTTTTTTTAAAAAAGAATAGATTATTAGCCCTGGGTTCTACTCTTCACTACCTCATAAACATAAAAAGCTGGATGTGATCCCACGGCTCAAGTGGTAGAGTGCTAGCCTAGCAAAAAAAAAAAAAAAAAAGTGAAGCTGTTTGTGTATGTCCAGTTTGAAAATACAGATACACACTGGTACTGGTGGCTCAAACGTGTTAATCCTAGCTACTCAGGAGGCTGAAATCTGAAGATGGTGGTTTAAAGCCAGCCCAGGCAGGAAAGTCCATGAAACTTATCTCTAATTAACCACCAGAAAATGGGAAGTGGTGCTATGGCTCAAAATGGTAAAGTGTTAGCCTGAGCAAAAGAGCTCAGGGACAGAGCTCAGTTCCTAAGTTCAAGCCCCACAACCAAAAAAGAAAAGAGAAAACACAGACACAGAATGCAAATTGTTAGAATTTTACACTTCAACATTTACAGTTCAAATGGCATGAATGATAGTAATGCATTTTTAAAAATATATAGACATTTACCAGAATGGACCTTTGTTTTATGCTTCTTTAAATTTTTAATATCTGTGTAAGAATTTCCACACAACTCGCAGATAAATGGTCTTTCTCCTGAAAAACAAATTAAAAAGTTTAAAACAATTTTAAAAGCTGTTGGCCAAGGCAAAATATCAGTGTTTATGAACATGAAGCAAAAATTATATTATTTAAATTTGGTTTCAAACTCACATTTTTATTACTTGGTTAAACATAGTGAAATGAGAAGTCCTGTTCATATAGGTGCTCGTTCCTCTATAGAAAGCACATCCCAATTTCAGGGAAAATGTTCAATTTCATGTTTTGAAATTTACAAACTCCAAAGAAACCTTCTCTTATTTGTATCATATACTTATTGGGTATCAATTATATGCTCAGACCCTGGCTAAAAGAGCTAGAAAAAACATATAATTTTAAGCCAGGTGCTGGTGGCTCATGCCTGTAATCCTAGCTACTCCGGAGACTGAGATCTGAGGATTGAGGTTCAAAACCAGCCGAGGCAGGAAGGTCTGTGAGACTCTTATCCACAATTAACCACCAGAAAACCAGAAGTGGCACTGTGGCTCAAGTGGTAAAGCACTTGCCTTGAGCTGAAGAGCTCAGTGACAGCTCCCAGACCCAGAGTTCAAGCCCCATGACCGACTTAAAAAAAAAAATTAGCTTCTACTTTTAGGTATCTTACAAATTAGAAATCCTTTAAAAATGACATGCTACAATATATTTTTAACTAAAAACTACTCTGGCTAGGGATATAGCTAAGTAATAGAATATGTGCCTAAAATACATAAGGCTCTGGTTTTGACCCCTCGCACTGGGGAAAAACAAAACAAAACAAAACAAAAAATGCTGAAGATCCAAGGAGCATGAGAATGCAGAAGTTGCCAAATGAAAATAAGAAAAAGTTTAATAAGTTGATGTTGGGCCAGGGACTGGTGGCTCACACCTATAATCCTAGCTACTCAGGAGGCTGAGATCTGAGGATCATGGTTCAAAGCCAGCCTGGGCAGGAAAGTCCATGAGACTCTTATCCATTAACTGCCAGAAAACCAGAAGTGATGCTGTGGCTCAAAGTGGCAGAACACTAGCCTTGAGTGAAAAAGCTCAAGGAAAGCACTCAGGCCCTGAGTTTAAGCCCCACAACTGATGACCAACCCCCCCCCCCGGAAAAAAGAACAGGAAGGAAGGAAGGAAGGAAAGAAGGAAAGGAGGAAAGAAGGAAAGCAAAAGTAAGTTAATATTATCTTTTCCTTTCCATTCCATTCTTTTTCCTTTGTAGCACTAGGATTTGAACTCAGGGTTTCATGCTTGTCAGACAGGTACTCTACAATTTGAGCCGTGTCCTCAGCTTTTCTGCTTTAACTTTTCAGATTGGGTCTTGCATTTTTACCTGGGGCCGGCCTGTAACTGCAATCATTCTACAGAGGCTTCCCTTGAAGCTTTGACCACAAGCATGAGTTGCCAAATCCAACTTGTTGATTGAGAAGGCGTCTTGCTAACTTTTTGATCCACCTGGCTTTAAACCTCAATCATCCTGATCTCTACCACCCAAGTAACTGGCATTATAGGTAAGAGCCATCATACCCAACTATTCCTTTTCATTTCTTGATATATCTCTAGTTTGATCCAAATTGTTTAAAAAACGGTTATGTTTTTTAGAATAGCTACACAATTCTTGACCAAATGTAACTTGTACTTGAAATAAAAAATAAAAACACAACAAAATAATCAAATAAAAAGTTGATATTACACAGTAAAATACTAGTACATATAAGTTATGACTAGATACCATATAGTCCATTATGGTTTCAAAGCCAAGGTTTATATAAAAGGAAATTAAGAGAGAACAAAAAATAATACGTTCTCCCTAAACACAGACCTGTATGGGATCGAAAGTGTTTGTTGAGCTCTCCTGAGGAAATAAAACTTTTCCCACAAATACCACATATGTATGGTTTTTCACCTAGATGGAAAATAAAAGATATCCAAGTGGTGTACTATACCAATATAATATACAGATAAACTAAAGTAAGCTATTTAAAATATACTTAAATTGAAAATTCTACTGTATTTTAGAGGTATTCTCAAGTGATCCATCTTAAATGAGTGAGTATACTGTTTATAACCGGAAACTTTTCATAGACTAAAACTAAATTCCTGAAAGTCTCTTCTTGTAGAGGTGACTTAGGCAATGAATTTTTATGTGACTAAGGGCACATTAAATTCATTAACCCAAGGGCTGGGAAGATGGCTCAGTGGTAGAGCGCTTGCCTTGCATGCATGAGGCCCTGGGTTCAATTCCTTAGCACCTCATAAGTAAAAAGAAAAAAGCCGGAAGTGGTGCTATGGCTCAAGTAGTAGAGCGCTAGCCTTGAGCTGAAGAGCTGAGGACAGCGCCCAGGCCCAGAGTTCAGGCCCCACGACTGGACCCCCCAAAAAAAATAATAATAATTCATTAACCCACATTTTAAATCTTAAAAAAATGTATTATATAAAAGTGGTGTACAGAGGAATTATGGTTACACTTCTTCCCTCACTCTCTCCCAGATTTTCCCTCCTAACCCCAAGACCCTGTATTTCAAATCTTGCTATCTGCTGCATTATTAAAGAAGAAAATGAACATTTAAGGAAAATTATAATTTTAAAAGTCTACCCTACCAAAAAAAAAGACTCAGGTTTGCTTCAAACCTGATCATTTACACTGACTCATCTAAGTTGCAAGCCTTTGGAATGTCTGTGCAGGAAAGGTCATAATAAATTACAAAGTCAATTTTTCACCAGAATGCATCATCCACCTTTAAATTTCACTCTACAATTGTACCCAAAGGAAATAAATTCTCAAGAGGCTAAGGTTTCCTAAAATCCTAAATCAAGTCTTAACTGCAATGTACACAGTAGCAAAATTATCTAATTTAATGTATACAAGTTATATAATGAAATTTTTTTACCTACCTTGTACTCTAGAAAACAAGTCCGTTTTTGCATCTAATATTTATGTGAAAACCATGGACAGCCTTAAAAAGTACAAACATATTTAACCTCAAAAGTCAATAATCTACCTTCTGTAAAGATCCAGTTCTGCTTTTATTTATAACTTTCTTTACTTCAATCGGCTTCTCCATGGTAAACTCTTACCTGTATGTTTTCGAGAATGAGTGATAAGAGAACTAGAGACAGCAAATGCCTTCCCACAGGTGTCACATACATAAGGTTTTTCTCCAGTATGTCTGCGGACATGATAGGTCAGTGTGCTGGCTTGGGCAAATCTCTGTCCACATCGGTCACAAACATATGGCTTCTCTCCACTGTGCTTCCTATCAGTAAATAAAGACATAAGGTCATAGTCTGGTAAGCAAAACAATCTGGAGGTTGATCTACAGAAAGTGTTTTTCATAGCATTTTATTAAACCTTATCTTTTCAGTTTGAAATAAGATGAAGTTGTTTCTATGTTTTATCATCAATACATTAGTTCTAGCTGGGTGCCGGTGCTCACACCTACAATCCTAGCTACCTAGGTAGCCCAGATCTGAGGATTGCGGTTTGAAGCCAGCCCAGGTAGAAAAGTCTGTGAGATTCTTTTTTTGTTTTTGGTCAATCACAGGACTTGAACTCTGGGCCTGGGTGCTGTCCATGAGCACTCAAAGTCAGTGCTCTACCACTTGAGCCAGAATGCCACTTTTGGTTTTCTGATGGTTAACTGGAGATAAGAGTCTCAGACTTTCCTGCTTAGGCTGGCCCTGAACCATGATCTTCAGATCTCAGCCTGAGTAGCTAGGATTACAGGCGTGAGCCACGCACCTCAGGCCTGTGAGATTCTTATCTCCAATTAATCATTAAAAAGCCAGAAATAGAGCTATGGCTCAAGTGACAGGTCATCAGCCTTGAGAGGAAAAGCTAAGGGATAAGGGACAGTGCCTGAGTTCAAGCCCCAATAATGGCACCAAAAAAAAAAAAAAACCTAACAACAAACCCTGAGATGAGTTAAACTGAAGTTTTGCCAAAATCTTTTCTATTTTACCAGTGAATACCTGATACTACAATTGCTGTTGTCTATTCATGCTCATCTGTCAAAAAATCCTTCCTCAAATTGCTATCACTTCCTCTCAGGTGAAATTCTGCTTCCTATTTCTCTCTGAAAAATTGAAATCAGTAACTAGCATCTGCTCCCACTGGTAGCAGACTTTGGCAGAGTCCACATAGTGCTAGTTTTCAGAGCATGTGAAGTTGTGGGGTCATAAAGAGTTCTACCCACACTTCCAGGTAAAGCCTGGATAGTGTTGGAGTCTCAACATACCTGAAGGGTTTCCATCTTTGGTCCTACCTTGATATTCTATTCATCCCATTTGAAATGAAAATCCTTACCTTGTGCCATTGTACCGTGGAAGTAAGTAAATTATTCATTTTTACAGGTGTTCACAACTAGTGTGTGTACAGTTTTAGAAGAGACTTTGGACTTGGATTTTTGAGCAGTGCTAGAACTGTGAATATGAGTAAAGAATCCCAGAGCCCTGCCTTGGGTGCCTAACAGTCTCTTTTCAAAGTAAGTTTACATTTTTCCACCCCTGAGCCTATGATGGATAAGATCTCACCAATTCCTGAGGTGCCCTCAGGAGATTATTGTCCCTATGGAAAGCACTTTTTCCTTTTTAAAAATTTGTGTGTGTGTGTGTGTGTGTGTGTGTGTGTTACTGTGGTTTGAAGGCAGGACTGTGCATTTGCTAGGAAGTTGCTTTACTTCTGAGTTACACACTCAGCACTCAGAGAGAGAGAGAGAGAGAGAGAGAG
>NW_012267246.1:9990835-9991775 GCF_000151885.1 Dipodomys ordii | reverse complement strand
AGCCGGAAGTGGCGCTGTGGCTCAAGTGGTAGAGCACTAGCCTTGAGCTGAAGGGCTGAGGGACAGTGCTCAGGCCCAGAGTTCAGGCCCCACAATCGGACCAAAAAAAAAAAAACAAAACATAATGGCAAACTGGAATTCTCTCAATACTGTTATCAAAGGCTCTGATTTAGCAAATAAATGTGTCACAACTCTTACTGTTTACAATGTGCTTTTTGTGCTTACCAAACATTTCTTCATCCCAAATCAGTGATACTTGTTTATTAAAACAATGTATAAATATTTGAAGTCTGAGACTAAATAAAAAAAAAATACAATTCTACTCGGCTCTAGCTTGACAACCTTCTATGACTGAACAAAAAAGAAAGCATACTGTACCTGTCAAGATTTAAAGTTCCTGTGTATATAAACTCCAACAGTTTCTGAAATCCATCAGCTTTCACCTGACTTTGATCAAGAAAAACATTGTTCTCAGAAGTGCTTCTGTAGATCGCACCAAAATACTCACTAAAGGAGGCAAGCACATTCCTATGTGCTTTAAACTGGAATTCTCCAATCACCACAGTGCAGTCACAAAGAAAACCAGCTTCCCGCTGCTTGTTTAGTCTCTCTAGAAGATGCTCACAGTGATGTGAGTACTGCATTTTGATATCAGAATGCAAGTTTACTCTTGACCTAAAAGGCATAAAGAAATAGCACATCAGTAATCACAAGCTTTCATCAAATGCAATTGAGGCATGGGGAGTAGCAAGTGGAGAAAAAACAAAGGAAATGACATGAAAAATAGTTAGCTTTCATTCTGTCCCCTCCAAAAATCATCATCAACTACACATCATTTTAAAAAATCCATGGGGCTGGGAAGGTGGCTCAGTGGTAGAGCGCTTGCCTTGCATGCCTGAGGCCCTGGGTTCAATTCCTCAGCACCACATAAGCAAAAAGA